>NC_068562.1:4877500-5185000 GCF_022201045.2 Citrus sinensis | reverse complement strand
TTATTTAAAAGACTTTTGAAAAATATTATAAGGAAGTTGATTACACAACAAAAGAAGAAAAAGAAACAATTCATTAGCTTCTCTCTCTCGTCTTGCTTTCTTCTACTGCTCTTCCCCTTCTTGCTTGCATCCCATTGCCTCTTATAGGCAAGGAATGCATTGTTTCTTTTATTTTATTAATATTAT
This sequence comes from Citrus sinensis, assembly GCF_022201045.2. Lineage (NCBI taxonomy): Eukaryota > Viridiplantae > Streptophyta > Magnoliopsida > Sapindales > Rutaceae > Citrus > Citrus sinensis. The sequence goes on along the minus strand of NC_068562.1, from coordinate 5,184,814 downwards.
ATTATATTATATTATATTTTATATATGTGTGTGTGTGTGTGTGTGATGGTCAGGTGGCAACATGGCCACTTGACCATCACGAGCAGCTAAAGCATGGTTGCTTACCTTTTATTTTTTTATTTTTTGAAATATTTTTTTTATTAATTACATCTCCTTAATAATGCATTTCAAAATACTCCAGTAATTTTTCTTTGTTCCCACTTCTAGTTCCGACTCCTCTTTATTCTTGAAATATATCTACAATAAAATTAAAATAAAATTAACATATTACAAAATTACAAATTAATTTAACATAAATATATTTGGAGAGTATTAAAATAATTTAAGAATAATGAGCGCATTAATCTACACAATAAGTGAAAAATTGATAATTTTATCTTCATTGAATGTATACTTTTTAATGTCAATCAATTGCCATGATCTAAGGTCGTGAGGATGGGGTGTTTATAAAAACTCTAAGAAAATCACGTCAGGAGAGGTGGAACTTTCTTTCTCTGTTTTGATTTTACTATTCCATTACGTTAAGATTATTTATTCAGAAAAACTAGAAATTACATATTTTGTTTTTCCTATAAACCTGATAACTGACTTGGGCGTCGGAGGGTTCACACCGGAAAAACTTTCGGTGCCTCTTACTGGTTTTTGTGATTTCAAGTGTTTGGGAGTTATCTGCTAGTGATCGTAAATTGCTTCTCCAACAAATAAATTTAATGCTAACGCAAAGATTTATTATCCAGTTAGTAACTGACTAGTCCAAATTTCGACGTCAAGATTTAACATTATTTTGCTCGATTTGGTATCCCTGTGCACAACACATTGCTCCCATTCTTCATGAAGATAGAGCAAAGCCGTGGCCAAACCAAGAGAAATAATGTACCTTACAGCCCAAGCAAGAGGACTCTTCTTGCCAAACAGGCGACCATCAAGGCTACCGTTAGGCATGAACTCGTACACAAGCAAGAATTCGCCTCTGTCGTGGCAGCAGCCTAGGAGTTGCACCAGATTACGATGCCTCAACTGGCTAATTGTCTTCACCTCGGTTACATACTCCTTTTTCTCTTGTTTAGATCCTCTTGAAACCTTCTTGACAGCAACAGCCATATCCAAATCAATAAGATAACCCTTGTAAACAGAACCAAACCCTCCTTCGCCCAACATTTTGTTCTCGAGAAAGTTGCTGGTTGCAGAAGCAAGATCTTTGTAAAAAAATCTTCTTGGTCCTGCTCCTCTTTTAAGGTCATCATTTATCGAAGTTAAGGTTTCTCTTTCTGCAGCAGATTTCTTTCCTTCTTCCGCCTCTGCAAAATCAACAGTCCCGTTATCGCTGCAGCTATCAGACCCCCAATTGAAACTGTAAAAGCAACTATTATTCTGATCTTTTTACCATCAGTTCCATTTGTACTTTTAATATCCAAGCTTGAGCTGAACTACTATTCAAGTATATGTCGCTCTCCAAACTGGCCCTTAGCAGCTGAGAAGCCAATTGTCACCCACTGTGTTAGAACTTTCGTCAGATCAATTATGTAAAACAAACTAGTACTCTCCGGAGGATCAGGGGTCAGTCGTTAGGTCCAAGACACCCTCAAATTCTTAGTAGTAGAATTGTAAGCAATCTGCACATCAGCAGTATCTTGTCTGTGGAAGCTGACGTTCCAGTGGGTGGAGACAGCTGAAGAAATTGAGTTATTGTTGATTCCGACATGGTCCTTAACATCAAGGGGATCCCACTCAGGGTTTTGAGTTGGAATCAAACTCCTCCGAGACGATATGATTTGTAGAAGAGAAAGAAGCTGTGGTGTTAAACAGCCCTAAGAAGCCACCAGCTGAATTCGGAGGAATCTGAAATCCGGCAGGAGCTAAGAAACATACGAGCCCGTGGCCGTAAGTGGGACAACCCACCCAGGGTGTCTATTTGGAAGGAGAATTTGGTGCTGAAGTCAGTTAGCTTGCCTGTGTCAGAGTCCCAGAGCGGCACTCTCTCAGCATAAGTAGCCCAACCCACACGACATAGATATTCGTTGTTTTTGGTTAATTCAATGGCTCCAACTGAAGATATTGCATCTCCCTGATATAGTATTTTTTCTTTTTTTTTTTCACCAGGGTCAAAACTAGGCATACGGAAGGAAACTTGTGAACTGGGCGAGGGCAGAAGAACAATAAAGAAAATGAAGAAAGGTAAATTGACCAAGGCAAAAGGGTGAAACAACATGAAGCAGAGGTACAACGTGTCCGTGGAGCTTAATTAACCTTTGTAATAGTGCAGCTATAAAGCTAATTGAAAGACAATTAATAATTATCGATTATATCTCCGAGAAGCTGCATCGAAAGGTAGTATTAGCTGTGGAATTATATAAAAATAAATAGGTTGTTTAGAAGCCTTTTCTCAAGGAAACCATGGCATACGTTTCAGTAAGCTAAATGCTTACCAATTCCAAGCTAAAACAGAACAAACAATAGTCAATCCATCGTCAAGACGAAATTGCTGGAAACAGTACAGTTATTGCCCTACCTTTTACTAGAAAAAAGAAATCTAGCGTCGTATTAGATATATGTTTTAAGGATCAACAATTCCCCGTGATATGTATATTATATACGATGCAGGTCTTATTTTGTTTTGATTTTCGATGGTAGCTTTGGAGAATATAAGTGCCAATGGGATGACCAAAAATAAAATACTCAGTCTGGGTCTGGCCAGGCTTTAGTCGGGCCTGATGATTAGACGGCTAAGATTTTAAATGTTTGGGCCCAAACTGGGCCAAAGGCTGGGATATGTTATTATCTTAAATATTTAATTTTTTTAAATACAATCTTTTTTTTTTAATTTTCAAAAGGTCCAATTTTTTCTTTTTCTTTTAGTACTATTAAAAATATTTAAATTGTTTATTTAAAAAATCAGCGCCTGGGCCCATTCTATGCTAAAGCCCAACCTGGCGTATTTACCGGAGTTAGCTCACCCTCGCGGGATCGCGACCCTTTGTCCCGGCCATTGTAGCACGTGTGTCGCCCAGGGCATAAGGGGCATGATGACTTGACGTCAGGCCGAAAATAGACAGAGATAAGGGCGAAAGGGCTTTTTCTTTTTTTATCAACTTCAACCAATTTTCAACCAATTCTGCGCTTGAATATAATTACCAGGAGTAAGCGCAATAGCTTGTTTCGAGGATTCGATCATTTAGGGATGATTTAATTTCTGGTACCGTACATTGCCCTTTCTAATTGGTTTCGAAGATAAAAATCTTTTATTGGTCCATAGCCTTACTTAGGTAAATCCATGAACTCAATCTTCCCTAATTGTAGCTACTAACTAGCTATTTGGCCCATACCGGTCATTTGTCCAGGACACACACACACACACACACACATATAGCCCCTATTTTTAAATATAAACTTTTACACAAAATCTCAATCTTGAATCATAATTAACATAATGGTTGAAATTACTGTTAAATTAAAATTAATAAAAGTTGAGTCCCACAAACTAGAATTTAATAAAAATAGATAATAGATAAGATAAGTAGAGAAATAAAGAAAGTAGAATTAAAAAAAATAAAAATAAGTAGAACAAATAACATATTAATTCTAATAGGGTCCAATTTTTATAATTTTTTATTAAAAAGAAAATTCAAATTAACATTAATTTCAGCCACTGAATTAATTAGGATTTAAGGATTGAGATTTTGTGTAAAAATTTGCGTTAAAAAAGAGGGGCTCTTATGACCCTATATATATTTGGATGTCAGTTATCTTCTTCCCTCTAATTCATGAGTGGAGCTGACATTTTCCCCACTAGTTTGTGAGTAAAGCTACTATTCTTCTTAAGTTTCTAAGAAATTTGTGAACTTTAATTCTAGAATGTATTTATGAGTAATTTGTAAGGGGAAAATTCTAAGCCATATTGTACATGTATTGAATTAAATTCTGATTAAAAATATATCAATTGTATTGTATCAGTTTAAAGAATGACTTGTGTGGAACAATTGTTTAAGTAAATCTTATATGAAGCAATTAAATTAAAAACGGAAAATGGAGCAAATCATTTAGGCGTTTGAAAAGAAAGCTTTAGGAAGAGAACGTGATAGTGGAAATTGGGTGAGAGGGTTTGTAAAAATTAATGAATGGGTTTTTAAAATCTTCATTTTGGGATTTATCTAGGATATGACACTAAAAAATAATTTAAAAAATTTCAAGTGAAAATAAGAGGCCTTTGATTCGAACCTCCGTTAAATAGATGGAGAGTATAATAGGCCACAATTAACTAAATAATAATAAAAAAAGACCAAAAAATTAATGGAAAAGGAACACATTATATTTGGTTGGCCTTCTTACGTGCCTTTTGAGCTATAACTACTTTAGAATGAAAACTCTAGTCACCAAGAGGAAACATTGATGAGTGTTTGGTAAACCCTATTAGTTGTCAAGTAAAATTTTTATCAATTTTAATTATTATTATTTATTTATAAGATAGGGACAACTTCTTGTTAAAATTTACTAAAATCATGATAACCTAACCTCAAATTAGAGTATTCCATTGTTCTTGAACTTTGCCCAGTTACTTTTCAGGTAGAGGCAAATCAACTAGCGTATCATTTAAATTAAATGACAACAGTAAATATACTATTTACTAACTGTATTTATAACTAGATTGCATAAACTAGTGAATAAGAATTTATATCAATATTTTAAGGGTCATTTTATAATGTTGTGATTAAAATCACGACATTATACCATAATTAAACATAAATTGTGTAAATGAAGCTTAAGACATGTAAATTTAACATAAAACTTATCAATTAACATTAAGTGTAAAACAAAACATAAATTATATAAATGGAACATAAGACTTGTAAATAAAAGACAAAACAAGTAAATTAACATAGGAGTGATAAATTAATATATTACTGGTAAACAAAATAAAAACTTAAAGACGTAAAACTTGTAAATAAATATTAAGTGTAAAATAAAATATAAATTGTGGAAATGAAACATAAGACTTATAAATGAAATATAAAATAAGTAAATTAACATAGGAATGGTAAATTGATGTATTATTGATAAATAAAACAAAAACTTATAGATATACTATAAAACTTATAAATCAAAATTTTGTATAAAATAAAACATAAATGATGTAAATAGAACATAAATTTATAAATGAAAGGTAAAATAAGTAAATCAACATAAGAGTAGTAAATTGATATATCATTAGTAAATAAAACAAAAACTTACCAATATAAAATAAAACTTATAGATCAACATTAAGTATAAAATAAAACATAAATTAAGTAAATAAAACATAAGACTTGTAAATAAAATATAAAACAAGTAAATTAGTTTCAGAGTGGTAAAATGATGTATTATTAGTAAACAAAATATAAGCTTATAGATATAAATTGAACTTGTAAATCAACTTAAGTGTAAAATAAAACATAAATTAGGCAAATAAAACACAAGACCTGTAAATAGAAGATAAAATAAGTAAATTAACATAAGAGTGGTAAAATGATGTATCAGTGGTAAACAAAATTCAAACTTACAGTTATAACATAAAAATTATAAATTAACGTTAAGTGCTAAATAACATATAAATTATATAAATGAAATAGAAAACTTGTAAATGAAATGTAAAACATTAAATATTATAAGAGTTATTAAAAAAATAAAAACTTACAAATGTAAAATAAAAACTTTTTATAGTAATGATTATCTTATATATTTAGTTTTTTATTTCTAAATTGAACAATGATAATTTTGGGTTCATGTAATACAAGTGATTATATATGTGATATTTTATGATGGATAAAACTTATTTTCAAAGTCAAATTTTAAGAAAACTTTTTTTTTTATATTTTTCAAAATTTTCTGTAAGATAAATGATTTTGGATCCTTCTAAATAGGGATGGCAATGGGCACCGCCCGCAGCGGGTTTGCCATTATCAAACCCAAACCCGCACAAAATTTAAATTACCAAACCCACCCGCAACCCGCAGCGGGTTTTAATTTTTTTACAAAAACCCACTCGCAGCGGGTTTTAACAATTACCAAACCCGCAATGGTATCTGGCGGATTTTTTGTGGGTTTCCGTATTTAAAATCACAAATGTTTAATATATAAATTTATAATAATAACCTTAAATTCCATATAACATACTCAATTTTATATTTAAATAATGTAAATGAAAAATTAAAATTTCCACATCAATTCAACACAAATTCTCAAATTTAAGTATAAATTACACAAATCCATTTAAAAAACACAAACTAGCATCTAAAAATAATAATTACATTTCATATTATCATTTAAAACAAGCTCCAAGAGAAGATATTTATTTCATTCACCACCATAAGCACCCATCCAACACAATGCCTATAATAATAATTAAGATTAATATTTTCAAATACTAATTCGAAGGAAAATGCCTTTAGTTTTCTTTAGATTATGACTTTAGAATAGGATATAGGCCACATACACACATACACAACTTTGAACCTTTGGCTATTTAGTAATTTAATTAATGACATTATTTTATTTATACATTTTTAGATTAAAATTAAATTAAAAATATTTGAAAAAAATATTGCGGGTTTGGTGGATATCCATGCGGGTATCCACCGGATATAAGGTTAATACCAAATTCACCCGCATCCATGTGCGGGTTTTAATTTATAATACTAAACCCGCCCACAACGGATAAAATTACCCGCAACGGGCGGGTTTTGGCGGATTTGCGGGTTTGCGGGTACAATTGCCATCCCTACTTCTAAACCTCCTTGACATCAATTCAAAATAATCTTTTAGTATAAGTAAGAAGTAACGTTTGAAACTACATGAAATATGTATAAAACTAAAAATTACATCTAATTTTATTGATATTTCATATATATCTAGTAATACAATATTTTTTTTTTGTTTTGGCTTGATCCACATCAAGAAAAATAATTTTGTTTAATTTACTTGTATAGTAAACAAATACTATGATAAAAATGAATTTTTTTTTTATAAATGTCTTAACATGAATATAGAATTTATGGTAAACCAATTTAATAGAACTTATTCTAATTGTTTTCAATAAAAAATTTTTGTTTTCAATTGATGAGTAATTTTTTTCTTTGCTGAAATAAATTATATAAATAAACTATTTTGTTAAAATTAAAGTTTAATATTGATTTACAAGTTTATGTCATTTTTACAAGGGGTCATTTTATTTGTAATTTTAAAACACTAATTTACCATTTTTATATTAATTTATTGATTTTATTTTTTATTTACTATTCTTATATGGAATTTAAAAAAATTATTTTTATCACGATACTGATACCGTAATTTTAATGACGACATCATAGAATTTTTCATATTTCTTCCATACTTTAAATAGAAAAGGGATATTATCATTTCCCACTAAAATTATTCTGACACATTATGTCAAACGTTTAAAATGTTAGGATTTTTCCACCATTTCGTTAACTAAATTAAAATTATGCTGACATCATAAGAGTATTTTGGACATCTCACGTGTAGCCAAAACGTTTCATTTTGCAATTGTAAAAAAAACAAGGAATTTGGACATGGAAGCCCTAGAAATCGGAATCAACCCTCCTCTCTTGCGTTTCTTGTTCCATCTCTGCCCTCTCTCGCTCACTGTCACTGACCCATATCTCTCTTACTCTCGCAGCAATGTCGTCTTTTGGGGGTAATTTTGTGATTAAATCATCTTTTGTTGTTCTTCCTTTTAAAAGGATAAAATCATCTTGTCGTCTTTTGGGAGTAATTTTGTAATTAAATTATCTTTTGTTGTTCTTTTTTAAAGGATAAAATTATCTTTTACGCTCCAGGGGTAAAATTGACTTTTTATGCATTTTCCGTTAAATATTAACTGAGTTTTAACAGAATGGTGGGAAAGTACTAACAATTTAAATGTTTGATAATAAAATGATATTTTTACCAAACCGTAGTACTGACATAATATGTCAGAATAAATATCCCAATAGAAAACTATGTAAAAATGATCGGACTTCAAGCATCGAGCGGGACAGACCTCTCCTCCGTCTAGGCGAGAAAAATCCTTGTCCTTCTTAACCAGGGTTAACAGATTTGAAAATTATGAAAACCTTCATGTTCGCCGGTCGTAGGTTTGTATTTATTTATCTGAACATCACTCCCTGCTGGAAAGCAAGCCAATGTCATCGCTGTGATGACTCGGGAAAAGTGACATATACATTGTTTAGGATGATAATAATAAATTAATGGAAAATGTTGTATCATTATCGACTCCTTCCTTCTCGGTCAATGCAATTTGTTGATGATCGACACTTGGCAAAGCTCGTGACCGGAGGCATTAATTTATTGCAGTCACTCTTGAACTTGGTGTCCTCTTAATTTTAATTTATCCATCTAATGAGGGCCAGCCCCGTTTACAAATTCGGGTGCGATCGAATCTTATTGGTCTAACAAATCAAATTCACATGGGCAGTAGCCAATAGCAAGTTGCGTTTACAGACAGTCGCCAAAATTAATGTGATTAGTGCTTCTGATTAAAGCGATTCTATTATTGAAATCAATTTATGCTTTCTAATCTTTTGAATAGAAAAATTAATTTGTGGACAGACACGCTCAGACGGTTGTGGACCAGGTGTACGGATTATTATTTCCTATTGGTTCAACTCTAAACAAGCGTGCCAATGCTTCCCTCGATTGGCTGATATTGGTGACTACTATATGGTCTTTCACACATGGTGTCAGCCGCTGTGGGATTCATTTTCTTGCCACTTTGCATTTAAAATTTAAAAACTCCAAAATAATTTCTATAGTACAAGGATAAAATAAAATATATCTGATTCGATTTTTTAATGGGTTTTATTATATTATTATTTGAGATTAAATCTAATCTTTTTGTTTAGCTGATGTCAGGATTGCTGCTTTCTCCTTTTTTATCTACATTTTCTATATTCTTAGCTTTTCAAAGTGAGCGAATGGCATATAAAGTCATCTCAGAAATGTGTTCCAACTTGTTCCCTTCAAGTAACGAGTTTACATTATTATTGTTGTTATTACTATTAAAATAAAGATAGAGGGTTAGGATGTGGTCAAAGTTGGGCAAAGTTCAAACCGACAATTTCCCAATATATAAAATATTTTTATATGGGATTATATAATGGGCATTTCCGATTCAACAACCAACTAGAAAGATATGTATCAACCAGGAAACATGCAATAACAAAAGAAAGAATATATAGCCTTGGCATTTGGACTTGCCTGAATCTGATATTTTTTTTTTACTTTCCATATTTGGAAAATTTTAAACAAGACAACAAATACAGCGATTCGAATTCCAATGTTCTATCTGACACGTGAAGAAACCCTAACTACAGCTTCTAAAAACAAAATTGCTTTCACAAACTTAAAGCCAGTTGGCAGTTGGCAATGCAAATGTAATTCCAGCTTTATTGAAAATAGACTCTAAACAGTCTGAAAAAAAACCAAAAAAAAAAAAAAAACTAAGAGTTCATAAATGGAGGTTAATTATACTGATCATCATAAAAAAGTAATTAGCCAAAGTAATATTGAGTGGGGGAGAGGGTCCTTATCCAGAAAGACTAAATGAACATTAAACAGTAAACTTAATTCAAGGGTATCATCAATCCATAAGTTTTATTCTTATCTAACCTACATTTTTACGAAACCTAATTATTCTGTTAATTAGTCATGGCTATAAAGCCCTGTAATATGCGTAGGAAAATATATAATAGCATATATACTCATATTGCCACATGTCACTTTAGCATACGCCGGCCAATGGTAGCATGAAAAATACAATATGTATTCGATCTGAATAGATCTTTAACTTTGCTGTTGATATCCTTAGACCTTAGCCTCAGTGGCAGAATCCTTCACAATTACTCCCAATATTTTCCCCATAAACTTTTCTTTTCACCCAAAACCCTTGTTTGCTTATAAGTTCTGGCTGCTGACTGTCCAAAACACTAATTGATCACTTCACTGAAAGTGTCGTTTGGGCTCAACAAAGTAAGTTTTTCTTCTAATTATTTTCAGTCTCAAGCTAATTAATACGCTCCATAGTTATTTAGCAAAGCAATTTATAGCTGATCTGTCTCTATATGTATGTATTGCAGCAGAAACCCTAGAACATATATAATAGTACAGATTAATTGAGGATGGGGAGAGGAAAGATTGTGATTCAAAAGATTAATAATTCAACAAGCAGGCAAGTGACTTTCTCAAAGCGAAGAAAGGGATTAATCAAGAAAGCAAAAGAGCTATCAATTCTGTGTGATGCAGAAGTTGGACTTGCAATCTTTTCCAGCACCGCCAAGCTATATGAGTTTGCAAACACCAGGTTACTTTGCTCACCGACTACTGTACCATAATAATATTATGTTTTCCCCTTAGTTTTTTAAGAATCATTATTTGGAAACAGAAATGTTATATCCATGAATTAAGCTTATACTTTTATGACTATGGCTCTCATCACCATTGCAGCTAACTTTCAGCATATTCCCAAAAAAAAAAAAAAAACCTTATATCTTTGCAATGCATTGAAAAGTTTTAGTTTTTTTAATGAAATATGTATTTAGTTTGCAATGCACTAGTTTGAGTTTTAAGGCGTTGTTCTTAGCATCTGTATTAAACTATTTGAAGAGCTAGATTGCACAAATTGTGTTGCACTAACATTTAATGCCATATTAAAATTTAGATAGAGATATAGACAAAAGAAGGTGGGAACAACTGAAAGAGTGAAACTCTTCAGTGTTATGAATACCACAGGCTGTAAATCATGGCTGACGGAAAAGGTAATTGCTTCCTTTTACTAATATGTGTCAATCGAATTTCCCCTTCAAAGTGTGCTTAGGATTTCCAACATCCTAAACAAGCTAGGAGTCTGAAAAAAGTTCTTAAGGAGGGATGATAGGAATCAAATGAAGATCATATACAATAATATTGATCCTAAAGATTAAAACTAGAATCATGTGAAGATCCTCAATCAAATATCTATGCTTTATGGTATTTATATATGGCAAGAATCATATCCATTATTAACTGCAAAGAGAGCAAAAACTGTGACTATTATGGAATGAAAAATATGGGTGAATCTCCTAATTATTGGCTTTCATTATATTCCTCTCATGTCATTCAACTTTCTATATAAATGGGCCTTTGAGCTATATTACATGGTAATAGTGAAGTGTATTTGTTTGTTTATTTGCATCCGTACTCAATTTAAATGAGTAATATATTTCAACTCATCAATGCCCGTGATCAATTTTCAATGCAAGCGACGATGATGTGATTCAAAATAAGAAAAATAAAAGAAAATCAACCCCAATATACCATTATAAGTATTTTCTTTATAGTTCCTTTAATATACTTCTTTTATTAATTTATAAGTTTCAAAACTCGTGAACAAGATTTGATATTCACTTCATCTTGAAGTGAGGACTACTCGGCAGATATTCTCAATCTACAAAGGAATGAAAGTCATGATACAAATGATCTTTATTTGATTCCTATATATCCTGCTACTTAATTAAATTGAGTGATAATATTAAGGAGAAAAGTAAGGAATGCTTCTCATTCATGTTGGAAGCACTGGCTAGCTAGCGAAGAGTATTCTTCATTGCTTTTGACACTGAACTAAGCAATGAACTTACATATACAATCCTCTCGTTTAGTTCAGCTCATATACTAATTAAATTGCTTACTCATTAACAGCTTTTTACGGTACGTACTCCATTATTAAAGCTTTGCTCAATTCAAGAGGACAGTTCATCATATTTTCTTCTTGGACTAATTGCGTGTTCTAGCTTAGCTTAGACTGTTTTTTCCGATCATCATATTGATATTGCTGTTGATACCCTGGAGGAAGTACCGGTTTCTTTGAGCATCACTTGTTTTGCGAAAAGAGCTTAGGTTTTCGTCAATTCTGATAAGCACTTGAATGAGTTCCTTACCTTATTAGCGAAAAATTCTATATTTGTGATGCAACTTCTTATTAGTTTCATCTCTTTGAATTCGGTACCACATTGGTACAAAGATGGTTGATTATTTAATGCTTTCAGTTTCTGGAAAAAAGAAAGCTGGGCTACTTGTAGTGTTACTGTTGGGTAATAAAACAATTGTAACATGAACCTGAAGTTGATGTATATTTAATTCTGTTTTAGGACCAGTATAAAGGTTCACAATAATCGTAGTCCATTTTTCTATTATTTGTGTCGGAAATGATTTTCTCCACTGTCAGGAATATGATTACAGAACTGATTTATAAAGATTTCTAAGGAAACCTTGTGCTGCAGTTTTTTTTTGGCAACTTTCCAACTTCGTATCGCATAGCCACTTTGATTTTTATTTACTGAAGTAGGCTATCTCAATCTTTAACCAGTTTAAAACTGCTTGCAGAATCGGGAAAAATTCTTGGGTGCTCTCGGAGCACTACTTTTTTTTTTCATCCACTTATTGTCATGTGTATGTTTTGACTAATTATAATATGCATACACATGATAAATAGTGAATGCATAAGGAGTAATACTCTAGGAGCATCAAAGATCTCTTAGATTCTCTCTAGAGTATCTCCTTTTAAGAAAATTACTTAATTGCTGTAATTTTATCTTTGACAATGTTGTTGTTCATAACATATTTATAGGACTAGTTTCGTTCTTTCCTCTTTAATCATTCAATAAATGTACAAAATAATGGCAATTAATATAGCTACATTTGTAGGTGTTCACAAAAAAAACTTTATATCTTTAGCTTAAAGGCCACAACTGCTACACATTAATACAAAGTGGAGCCTACGAATGTTTCCCTAGAGTTTTTACAAGTGTCTAAATTAACTTACTATATAATTATAAGAATCAGGAACCTAACCATCGCACAAGCAAAAACTCCACTGTTTTCCTTGGTTGTAGAATATTCTAACTTATGAACCGTTTAAATCCCATGCAACCCAGCAGCTTCACTACTTTACACCCAAAGGCCAAAGGACTAGAGAAAATTTTATGTGAACAAAAGGTGGTTTGTAAGAATAATGCTATATGTACCGAAAATCATACAAAATTTTGTAGTGAACTATTTTTAATCGTACATTTAATATTTTTGTCTTCTTGTAATGGTGTGCTATCCACATATCACAGTTGGCTCTGTAGAGAGTTTGTGTAGTAGGGTGGCAAAGAGTTTGAAATGTACCTTGATATTTGTTTGTGATGATTTTGGTTATGTCGAGCTGTTCTTTTGTTCTGTAATCTAGGTCGTTGAGTTTCCTTTTAGGCATGAATCCTTATCACTTCGAACACAAAAATATGCTGATTCAAAGAAACATTAATTTAAAAAATAATTATAATAGGCATACAAAGCAAGGATAAAAGATTTATATCTTAATTGATATGGCTTTTTATGTCAGTTTGAAAAGTAGTTGCTGTATTATTGATTCCTTTTTACTTTCCATCTAAGAGACCAATTTATATTGGTGCCACATGATTTAGACATAAATTTTATATTTCAACTTTGTTCAACAGATGTTAGAAAAGAACATCTTAAATGGAATAGGAGTACTATGTTATCTTAGACTAATCTAATAAAATCTTGTTATATATTTTTACGATTTTGGAGTTAAACAATCGGGGCTACGAAAAATAAAATTTGGAACACTTTAGTGCATTGGATGGTTTCATTGGGTCAAAAAAAGAAAAGAAAAGGAAAAAAGAGCGCAATAATTATTCTTAATTTCATAATTTGCGCCCTTCATCATTTCTTCATAGTTCCTTTTTTTTTTTCTTTTCCCTTTTTCACAGAAGTGGATCAGTTAATCATAGACTTTTCTACGTATGGTTTCGGATATATAATTGTGCATGAATCTAATAAATGCTTTTTGCTTACCAGCATGAAAGCAGTTATCGAAAGATATAACCAATTAAAAGAGGAGAATGAGCAGCTGCTGAATCCACCATCAGAAGTCAAGGTATACTATAAATGTCAACTAATGTAAATTATCTTGATCAGCTTGAGTTCTTGAGAGTTTTTAATGCGCCAGATTTGACATCTATTCATTCCTTGTGAAATTGTAGCACATATGACATGCTAATATTAAGTTTATTTTTGTGCTAAGTGTTTGTGAAATAATTCCAAGACACTAAAGAGCACAAAGTTGATGTATTCTTAAGCAGGCAGCATTGGTGTTATCGTCAATTAATCAAGCAGCTGCATGCATGAGTGGTACAAACTGGGAGCACCTAATAAAATTATGCTAACTATTTGGACCTGAAAAATTACTCCGTAGTGGTTTGTCTTGTTCCTAGTTAATTCTGATCTAAGTGCCATGCAAAATGAGCTTCTTTGAAGCACTTTGGTTTTACCTTGACAGAATTTATAAAACGGGGGAAAAAAAAATTATAATTTTGCTTGCACTTAACTCTCTGCTATTATACTTGCTAGTTTTGGCAAAGAGAGGTGGCAGTCCTACGGCAACAACTGCAAACCTTGCAGGAAAACCATCGGTACAGTCTTTCTTCTTGAAATTTGGAAATACTTCGTAGTGTATTCTGTGTGTAGTTTACAAAATTGAAAGTGATTCATGCTATCTAAAAGTTAGCTTTGTCATTGCATGCTTTATAGTTTACTCATGGCAGATACAAGTGAAATTACATAGCAATTAGCAAGAAAAATTATACAACGAAGTCCATTGACATTTCATGAGGAAAAAAGAAAAAAAGTACACTACCAAAATTGGAGCAGATGAGATGCTATGGCCAAATGCGCATAGCTTCACTAGTACGTTTTGACTCATTCAAATGGCACATCATTATGATTTAGGTTATTGAATAAGTATTGCAAGACGTGGCAGTTTGTTTATTGTATTCCAAGTACTAGATAGGCTCAGAATATGATATTCACTTGTGTCCTGATTTAGTTTGTCACAGCTAAAATAGTTCTAGATTTTGCATCACTAAGTGAAAGGCACCATAGAACTCACCTCATGTAAACACAATTATGTAACTTCTCAAAGTTCGATAATCTAAGGGCCTCCTCCGGACATGCTGCATATGAAAGTGTCTTGATATGCTCAACTTCTGAGGTGTATATCTGGTGGTATCTATTAATCTCTGTCTTCAAATCAAGAAAGACAATAATACTCAATAATGCACAGCATTGCTGCGTTTTATCTTAGTTAACTAGCTAAGGATCATAAGCAAACTTTGTTACTAAAAATTCCAAACATGCAAAGTCTATTTTCTAAATTGACAAGGATGTGACCCCATGAACATCGCCATAACCCCGTAAAAGAAAAAATAAAACAAAAACCTTTTTTTTACGATTTATTAAACCAACATAAAAACATTGTAGAGTCAGATATGAAAACAGATGTAAAATATCTGCTGCATAGTGATTGACCTACATTTTGCATTCTGATATGCAGGCGATTGATGGGAGAACAGCTTTATGGTTTGAGTGTAAAAGACCTACAGAATCTGGAGAATCAATTGGAAATGAGTTTGCGTGGTGTTCGTCTTAAAAAGGTTATATGTTTCTAGTGTTCATAAATGTTTATACCGTCCATATGATGCAAATGCATGATAATGAACAGGCTTTTCAGCTTCTGCAGGAACAAATATTAACTGATGAAATACAAGAGCTGAACCGAAAGGTCTTTCTGAAATAACACCAGTTGTTAGTATCACTATTTTCCATCTGAAGTTAATTCCTTTATAATACCTACTCTTTGCTGTTTTCGTTATAGGGGCATCTGATACAACTGGAAAATCTAGAACTCAACAAGAAGTTGAATCTCATTCGTCAAGAAAATATTGAACTGTACAGGAAGGTACGTTAATCACTCATAGCACTGCAGATGTCCCAAGAAAGAATTGAATGTGAAACTAGAAATCTCACCAACAATGAGGCATCATGTCACAGGCTTACAGCACAAAGGATGAGAATGAAGAAGGTGGAAATGCGTCCATTCCTTATGCCTTGAACAATGAAGAAGAAGATTCACATGTTCCCATCCATCTTCAATTGAGTCAGCCCGACCAAAACTTGTGAGAGACCAGAAACAGCAAGAGATTTAAGGTAATAAATATTATTTCACACCATTGAAAAAGCAAAGGAAAAGGGGAAAAGGGGTAAAAGAAGAGTTCCATGCTACAAATTTTTTAATTTCAACATTATATGTCTCGAAACTGCAGTACTACAAAGAAGAATACAGAGACTGCGCAAAGATGTTACCAACTCACCGCAGATCACTACCCAGGGGAAGACTACAGTTCCTCAAGCTAGATAAATCTTGATCAGCACAATAACAAGCTTGCAATATTTGTGACATTAAATACATAAGCTTAAGTTATAATTGAAGCAAAATACCGTGTAAAGTTGCAAATGCAGGAAAATAAAAGAACATAGTTGAACATTAAATGCTTCAGCTCAAGGTGTCTAAATATAGTTAAGACTTACCACAAGACATAGATGCCATTCTTCTTGTTGATATTAAGCTTTCACTAATGCTTGCCTTAGCTGAATAATCTAAAAATTCTTAAGAAAGATCAAACTAACATTTTTTCCATATGGCATGAATAGTTTTTAAAAGCAAAAACATCTTAAACATGCACCGGCAACAAGGAAAATGACATGAAAACTTGAATCAATGAGAATTACATCATGCAACCCCTTCACTGAAAATTAAGAGTCGATAAAGACTCTAAATGACTAACACAGGAAATCTGTAGGACAAAGAAAACCTCTCCTATCTCGATTTCTTCAATTTTTTCATGAACTTGCCTTCTTCTAATATCTTCTGTTTATGGAATCTGCATCCACCAACACCCTACCCGTGTTAAGAAATGTTTGGTTTCATCAAGTCTCAGGCTCTCAGCAGAAGTGGAAAAGTTGATGCAGTCTCACAGATAAGAAATTACCCCGGAAATGCACTTTATGACACAACCAGAGATTTGGCATAAACACCTGTGCATTGATTTATTAAATTTGCGTGAAAAGGCACAAAAGTAAAAGAAGGAGCAACATCATTGCAGCAACTTCACTTAACTAAGCCTCAATCATCTAAAACCAAGTTTACGATGGTAATAGGAATCAGAATTTCTCTTGGCAGAAACCATAATTATGCATCAAATTTAGGTCTGATTTAAACCAAAGGTGCAAAATTGAATGGTAGAAAATCCACCTAGGCTGGCCCTTATCTTTAGTTGTTTCTACTTTTGTTTATTTCTTAATCACACGGTGTTTGGGTTTAAGGGTTTGTTTGAAGGAACTTGACTCATCAGGCATTTAAGCAAAAAAATGTATTACAAAAGACTTATTTTTAATCTCATATTTTCGAGAGAATAATTGACAAACATTAAGCAACACACCGAATTATGATGAATATAACATACATTAAAAGATTTCATATTTTCTTATTACAGCCATAAAAAGAAAACTGTAATTGTTTATGTTGTATCAATTTGCTAACGAATGCAGTTACAGGAAAAGGGAAAAAAAAAAAAAAGAAGCGATGGTGCAAGCCTGACCTTAGAACTCGTGCAATTGTGAAAGTGATTCGTTAGAGGCTTAGAAAGCAACAAGTATCACGATGAAATTCAAAGGGAAAAATAATTGATTGTAGAAGGATTGAGTTAAAAAGATATGCAAAAGGAAGGGATCGGGTTCTCACTTGCAGTTACAGACTGCTGAGAGTAGGGGTGGGCATGGGTTGGTTTGGGTTGGATTTTAAGTCAACCTAAACCAAACTATAAAAATTTGGATCCAACCCAAACCAACCCAAATATTTTTAACCCAAACCAAACCAAACCATTTGGGTTTGGTTTGGGTTTGATTTGAATTTTATTATCAAAATAATTTTTATTTTAATAAAATTTAATTATATCAAAATTATAATAATTATTAATTGTTATTAATTATTAAATTGATATTAAAATATAAAAAAATATAGTGGATAAAAATTATAAATTTTACAATAACTTAGTCCTTAAATTAAAGAATACTAGAAAATCAAAATAAAGTTTAATCACAAAAATTATTATTTCTCAATAAATAAGAACGTACACTTTAATAATAAACTTTCACAAACATGACATTAACAATCTAATAATAAATTTTGCCACTTATTATTTATTTAATTATGTAATATTTATTTTTATTGATCATTTTGGTAGTTTTGCGTTATGTTGTCTACTTATATGTTTAATTTTAGGGAGATTGCCAGTTTCCCCCCTACAGTAATCAACGTATATTATTTTTCCCCCTTATGCTTTTATAATGGCCAAAAACCCCCATAATAGTATAAGTTTACAATATTACCCTTATTTTCAACTACTCTTTTATTTATATTTATTCTAAATTAAATAAATCACATGAATAGAAACTAAATAAAAAATAAAGCATTAAAAACAAGAAATATATGTTTTGATATGAACAAAAAAATTAATAATAAAATTTTTTTATACTTATTTATTTTGTGAAAATTTTCTTACAATAAATATATAAGAAAATTATTAGTTAAATGATAAAAAAATTATTATAAGAAAACTTGAATGACAAATAAAAATTTATTATAAGATAAATAATAAAATATTTTACCTATACTTTTTACATTTAATTTTAAAATATTATAAAATATTTATTATAAGAAAATGTTCACAAAATAAATAATTATAAGAAAAAATTTTTGTAAATAAGAAGAAATTTATGTTATTTCTTCTTAGTAGAGTCTCCTGCTCTTTCTATGATGATCCTTCTATGTCAGAAGAATTATTTTTGTAAATAAGAAAAAAAATTTATGTTATTTACAACAATATTTATTTAATTTAAATTTATTTTTACTGTTATTTTCATTTTCTAACTATTGACAATTGATCACGCTGTAAAAAATTTAATGGTGGTCTTTCACTTATTTGTGTTCATTTATTTTGTTTTCATTTATTTCATTTGAAAAATTTGAGTGTTGGGGTTTTGTCCATAACCCATGGGTAAACCATACCCAAACCATAATGAAATGATTTTCTACATAAAACCCACATCTAACCCATTTTCATGATTTACCAAACCCAAACCATTTAATTTGGTTTGAGTTTGGATAAACCCATGGGTTGTGGGTTTATGCCCACCCCTAGCTGAGAGTGATCCTGACACGAGGAGGACGAAGCATAAAAATATCTAACCAAACCCAGGTACTATGTTGAATGTTGTCAAAGTGTGGAGTAACAGAAAATATCTGAACTGCTGTTGCGAAATATTTTTGAAATATTTTTCTTTGGATTCTGAATATGATAATTGGGGGGGGGGGGGGCGGCGCGGCGGTGGCGGGCTAAGTATCAAGCAAAGTGTAGTTTAATTGAGAGAAAAAAAAATCGGAAAGAAAGTGTCAGATCCATGGCCCATCTTACTCGATGTGAAGGAGAACCGAAAGCTGCATGTAATTATTATGGTAAAACTTATGATTGTCATCCTGTAAGAAATGAGACTATTAATATGACCAATCATCTTAAGGTTTGATGAAAAAGTAGACCTCCTCACACTA
The DNA here is from genome assembly GCF_022201045.2 of Citrus sinensis. Classification (NCBI taxonomy): domain Eukaryota; kingdom Viridiplantae; phylum Streptophyta; class Magnoliopsida; order Sapindales; family Rutaceae; genus Citrus; species Citrus sinensis. The sequence goes on along the minus strand of NC_068562.1, from coordinate 5,165,280 downwards.
GGCTTCCAGTACTGCGATTGTTGTTTTTTTTTTTTTATAAGGAAGAATGTAATGATGCTTGTGCTAAAATTGTTGTGCTTGATGAATTGCCATTTAGTTTTATTGATGGTAAATGATTTCGTTATTTTTATCATGTTGTTTTCTCTAGTCTGAGCCCTTTTCTCAAAGGATACTTGTTTGAGATGTCTATCAGTTGCATTAGATAAGAAGATATATAGCACTAAAAAAATACCTTTATTGCTAGTAAGATGAGGGTGTGTATTTACCATTGACATGTGAAACTCTATATAGAATACCAATTGTATGGTTGTGACAATTTATTTTGTTGATCATGATTGGCAATTGTTAAGGAAAATCTTAAGTTTCAGTTAAATAACAAATCACAAAGGGGACTTAATTGGGAAAGAGATTGAGATTGTTTTGCATTATTGGAGTATAAATAGAGTAATTACAATTACTACAGATAATTATGCTGCAAATGATTTGGTTGTCAAGTATGTGAAGATAAAGTTAAAGAGTTGGTAAGTAGATGGAACATTGTTGGGTAATAAACTTCTACATTTGCGATGTTGTGCACATTATAAACTTGACTATTAGTGAAGGATTGATAGAGTTGAAAGGTTCAATTGCCAGTATTTGTAATGTAATGAGGTATATATGATCATCTTTGGCAATGGAGAATAGGGTTAAAAAGTGTATTAAACATGAGAAGATTAAAAGTAGAAGGTATGTAGTGTTAGACATTGTTACTCGATGCAACTCTATCTATTTGGTGTTTGATAGTGCATTAAGGTTTTCAAAGGTATTTGAACAATGGGAAGAAGATGATGAGTATTATCATATTAGTTTCAAATAAAATGTGGATGAAAGTGAAAACACAAGGCCACCTAAATCTGAAGATTGGGATACGAAACTCATTTTTTAGAGAATTTTAAAGATGCGGCTTTGAAGTTTAATGCCTCTTTAACTGTAACTTCCAATTTGTAATTTCATTGGGTGAGTGAAACTTATTTTTCTTGTTATTATTTTTAAAATTTTAAATTGTTTGGTTTAAAAGGTTAATTACTTAATTAGCATGATGTTTAGTTTTAATAATGCAATTTCTATTATTTTGTTTATATTCTTCTAGGTGAATACTATCCAATCTCTATTCACAACAAAGTGTCAAGACGCCTATGTTGAGTAAAATGGGAATAAAAAATTGAAGACAAAATTTGATAAATATTGGAGTTCAACGGGCAACATGAACAAATTGTTGATTATTCCAGTTGTGCTTGATCCTCGATATAAGTTAGAGTGTTTTCATTTTGTTATGAATCTTTGTATAATGCCAACAAGATTGAAGCAATGATGGCCTATTGTTGGAAGGAAAAAGAAAATTAAAAAAAAAAAGAAACAGGCCAAGGCCAAGGATCAATGACTCGTGTGAGATTAAAAATGCTCTAATACCATCTTAAGACTAAAGGTTTGAATGGTAAAAGATATCAAATTGTATTACTGCACGTTCTAGCTTTATACAAGTGACTAGATATTGTACAAGGAAAAAAATTGAGAAACTAAAGCCTAAGATTAGGGAGAATTACAATAGAGAAAATCAAGTCCATAACAGTTCCTAAACTTTAGAATTTACATTTAATTTCTCTTGATTTATGTGTGAGATTGATTCTTGCCTATTACTAATTATTGTCATATTTACATGTCAAAATAGTCTTTAATTGATAAATAGGGATCTTCATGTGATTCCTATAAACACGGATAAATACATATTTAAATAATTAATTATTTTATGACAAATTACACGGCCATGCCTATTGAGAACCTAATATAATCATGTCTTAAGTGGCACTGCTGCAATCAAATAAGGATTGTCTGCTATTAAAATTATTGAAACCGTATACCCTAACAAGCGGGAGGAGGAGGAGCAAAGTGCAGAAAGCAAACGAAGTTTTAATGCTCTATCCTCAAGTATTACCGTGAAAAAATCCATTCGCTATTAACGAAAGTTGCGTCCAAAAAAAGGTGAAGCGCAGCTAAATAATTTGCTCAACCCATGATTATGATCGGACTTTGAGCATCAAAAGGGGCAGACCTCTCCTCTCTCAAGGAAAAAGTCCATATCCTTCATTCCTAGGGTAAACAAATTTGAAAATATTATGATAACCTTCATGTGCACCTGTCTTAGGTTTGTATTTATCAATTGTTAACATCACAACTTTTAAAGAAGTCGTTTTATAGAAATCGCACTTGATATCGACTTCTTTCTTGGTGAATGCGCATACATGATTTGTTGATGATTGACACCTGGCCAAGCTCGTAACCGGAGGCACACTAGCTGCATTAATTTAACCTAATCTTGAATTTGGTGTCCCCGTTAATCTAAGGGCCAGCCTCATTACCATATCGATCGTGTGAGATCGAATCTTATTGGTCTAGCAAATCAAATTCACATGGGCATTAGCCAATAGCAAGCTGTGTTGACAGACAGTCACCGCACCTTTGTGATTATTGGTCGCTTAACCTTTACTTATGGATGTTATCAATAAAGTAATGTAACTAGTGCTTTTAATTAAAGCGATTTATTCTAATAATGAAACCCAGATGTGCTTAAGTATGAATATATGCTTTATTGTGGTAATAGAATAATTCTTTTTGGACAGAAATACACAAAGATAGTTGGGGATCAGGTGTACGGATTCTTTCCCATTGGTTTAGCCCTACACAAGCGTGCCAAGGCTTCCCTCGGTTGGAGGGTATGGTGATTTAAGTCCTTCACATGTGTGTCACCAACGGCTTCGTTCTTATCCATGCTGTTAGATTTCCTTCCCACCTTGCATTAAAAAAAACCCTAATAAAATTACTGTATTTGATTCAATTTTTGATGGGTTTTTATTCTTCATGTAAGAATATATATATTTTTTTATTCTTCATGTAAGAATATAATTTTTTTTGTTAAACTGATATCATATCCTAGAAAAGTGAAACAGTAGAATCATTCTCATCATAAATATGTAAATTATAGGGAACCTCAGAAGCCCTTTTAGATTGTATGCAATACTTTATCGGCTTTCATCTTTTAATCTAAGGAAATCATCTCTTAATCACCTCAAGTATATTGAAAATGCAAGTAGCCACCATGAGTTTTTGATAATATCTCAGAACCACCTTAAATTTTAATTATATATCAACCAACTATTTTTCCGTTAACTGCATTAAATGCTATTAAAAAATTTTAGATAAAAGATTATTTTACCTTTGGATTCATTTAAGAAGTTAAAACAATATTTTGGGAGACTCAAGAGGTAGAATAATCTCTTACCTTAAATTAATTTTTTAATAGCGGCTAACAAAGTTAACAAAAAAGTCATTGATTAACATAAATAAAACTAAAACTTGATATGGTTATAAAATATAATTAAAAATTCAGTACTTTTGATATTCTTAAGGTGGGTGAAGGATAATTTTCCTCTAATCTATATATGGTTTTTAAACTTTTAAAGTAAGCAACATTTGGCACAAACCCACTTTCAGAATTTCGTTTACATTAATTGTTAAGTTTATAAAGCAATATGGCGATTTTTTGCAAAGAATATAAATTAAAAGAAATTGAAGTTACAATTTACTTTCAAAAGCCATAAATGGCTTGGTATTAGATAGTTCCGATCCGATACTAACAACAAAAAATGTTTCCTAACCAGAAAACGTGCAGCAACCAGGAAAGAATATGACCTTTGCGTTTGGATTTGCGTGAATCTGTCCTTTTTTTTTTTCCAAATTTGGAAAATGTCAAATCTAACTCCAATGTTCTGTCTGACACGTGAAGAATCCCACGCTGAAATATGTTTTTTTTTTTTAAAATACTACCCTGAAATATGTTGTTTGCACTGACCAACTGCAAGTCCACCTGCTTTAAATCTAGATTGCTTTAGTTCACAAACTTAGAGTCACTTGGGAATTGTAATTGCACATAGTCTTTATTGGAGGGGAAAAAAAATTCCAAGGGCTTTTAAATGGACGATAAAAAATTGTTTTGCAACTTCAGTTATTAATTTCTTAAATGCTTTCATTATTAATTTAATTTGGCATGGTCCAAAGTACAGACCACATCTCTGAAGACTAGAACCTTCGACAAATAAGAGGAGGAGGTGCCAATAAATCCGATCCATTTATTGGTATCATTCAAGACTATTTGAAAAAGGAAAACATATATAAAATCATATGTATACCTGTCGTGCCCCGCGTCAGTTAGGTATACGTCGGCCGTGGGCGACATGAAAAATAATCATAGTAGATGTATGCCATCTGAATAGATCTCGTCAAGTACCTTGCATTTGAAATCCTCAGTTTGCAAAATCCTTCAAAATCACTCAATCATCATTTTCCTCATTAAGCTTCTGTATCATATTCCCCAGAACCCTTGTCCTATATATATAAAGCTTTTGATGTCCATATTCCAAAACACGGACGCTAATTTATCATTTCACTACTAGTGCCGTTTGGGCTCAACAAAGTAAGTTTTTTATCTAATCATCTTCAGTTTTAAAGTTTATTAATACTCCTTGGTTTTGGTTTAATCACCAGAGCAATTTACAGCTGATCTGTCTCTATACGTGTTGCGGCAGAAACCCTAAAAATGGGACGAGGAAAGATTGTGATTCAAAAGATTGATAATTCAACAAGCAGGCAAGTGACTTTCTCAAAGCGAAGAAAGGGATTAATCAAGAAAGCAAAAGAGTTATCAATTCTTTGTGATGCAGAAGTCGGACTTGTAATATTTTCCAGCACCAGCAAGCTCTATGAGTTTGCAAGCACCAGGTTTGTTTGCTGACTGACTACGGTACCGTTATAATTTTATGTTTTTCTCTTCATTTTTGCCACCACGTATGGCTTTATTTTTTGGAATCCTTCAGGAAACAGAATTTTTTTTTTTTTTTGAATGGAGGAAACAGAAAAGTTATATCCATGGTTTTTTTTTTTGGCTGCATATCCATGGTTAAGCTTACACTTTTGAGATTATGGCTATCATCATTACTGCAGCTATTTTTCAGCTAAAATACTAGTTCCTTTCGATATAAAGTCATACCTTTTATATTTTCATTCGAAATGAAGCCTATATTTGGTTTGTAATGAAGCCTATATTTAGGTTGCGCACTGCATTAATAAGAGTTGACTGAAAGGCATTGTTTTTGGCATATGCATGCTTTAAAGAGATCGCACTAGTTGTAGCACAAGCATAAATATGAGATGATACAACAAAGCCTCACTTTCATTGTTCTAATGAAGTTGACACTTTATATATCATAGGATAGCCACGTTCTATAGAGGAAGACTATTTTAGCATAATTATAAAGAATTGTAGATGGAGATATGGAGCTTTAGCCTGAATTGGATTTGGCTCAACGGACATACGATGATGGGAAATGGAGTGAACTGATGTACAGGCTGTAAGTCTGTTAACAAAGGAAAAGTACTTGAAATTCGTCACTCCTAGGGAAGGACTTCTTTATTGCCACGCCACTGGCTTGGGTGGTGAGTAACTAATGAGGATAATGCTAGTATTCTCAAAGGTTTATCTCAATAAAATCCTAAATCATATGACTTTCATCATAGGGAGGATATAATGATGAATTAAAAGTATAAAAAAATCACCCACTAAACCAACAACACATTATAGAATACCTCATTTTAGATACATTAAAAGTTAAAACTAATAGAAGATTTATTTAATATTGTGGTGTTATATCTTTTAAATCACAACTATTATGAAGTAGAAGATCTACCTATGAAATTAAAGTTGATCATTTTTTGTAAATATAATTCTTAAAAAATAATAAAAGTGATATAGTTTTTTGTCAAACAATTATGGAATAAAATTACATTAACTTCCAAACTATAGTCACAGATCTTTAGAGTTCTGGCTTAAAAGCCCCGGCGACTAAACAACAGTAGCAAATGGAGACTAAGCAATGATCTATAGCATCCTCATTCAGATCAACAGATACCTAGTGTCAGTAACAAAGCTTTGTTTAGCTTCTTGATGATCTTCTTCTTCTTCTGCAGTAGCGTTTGTTTCTCCTTGCATTGCACTTCCTGCTTTTGATAGGCAAAGTAACAATCTTACTCATCCTCTCATTCGGTTCAATTCACCCTAAAAATTAAGAAAGAATGCTGTCAGCAGTTAATTATAAAAGCTTTGTTCAATTCAAAAGTACAGTTGTTAATATCTATAATTAGCTTGGATTAATTCCAAGAGCTTTTAATCATCAGGCACCAGTTGTTTTGCTATAGAGACACTGGGTTTTCTTCAAGTCTGAAATCCATTACTTGAGCTCCTGATTTTACCAATGGGAATTGTATATTTGTGATGCAACTTGTTATTTCATATCATAGACTTCTATATATGCCTGTATCTGCGTTTTTTTCCCCCCTTTCTTTTTCAAACTGCAGAAAGATGATCATGAAGTCATGCTTAATCATTCTGTGGTTCTATCAGTAGTAGTAGCATATTTTATTTATACATGCAGATAAATAGATGATACCACATTGATATAAGGAAGTTTGGTTAATTCATGCTTTGAACTTATGAGTACTGAAATTCTTCAGTAAGCAAGCAGAGATCATAAACCATGATTCAATTAGTCATTAGTATTGACGACAAGCACAGTCAGCTGGATCATTTCATTATTCTATGGAGACATGCCGACTTCTGTAGTAGCATGAAACAAATGATTCCTCACAATTGAGGTTTTTGCCTTCTGCTAGTTTCTTCTTATTGTACTGTACATGTAAAAGGTTTTCTTTCGAGAGGCTGTATGAAGATTAGTCACACATGGAGGGATAGTTTTGGTTCATGGGTAATCAAAATTAAACTAATTTAAAAAAGTTCGTTGGCTCCAAAGCAAAGCTGTAAAAGTATTTATTTAACACTTGCAAACTGGCTTAATTATCCTACAATTGTCAACCCGCTTGATAGTTAGAACAGTAGTGACTTAAAAGCCACAACTACCATAATATCCAAAAATTCTTTTTTTAGGATTTTCTGATTCCCAACGTGCAATAAGAATATATGCACTTCAGAATATATAAGGTAAAATTCTAAGCTTGAGTTTGATGGAAATGAGTAAACCGATCTCAAACTCAAACTCTCTATTAATCCTTGGCTGGCAGTCTAGTATATCAAAGGAGAGAATGACACTTTTCTATGTTTTTAATTAGCTAGGGTTTACCATTTATCCCTATATATATTTTTATTTATTTATGTGAAATCAAAAAGATTTGATAGATCAACCAACGGGAATTTAGTTTAGCTTGATAGTTTATGTTTCCGAGAATTCTAAAATTAATAGAATTTTGAGTGCTATTGCTACCCTGAAGTTAGGTATTGGAGCACTTCCTCCAATTAATCAGTTGTTCTGTAATGGTTGAACTCTTATTATCATCTATGGATGTGGCTAGTAGATTCCCTCCTTCAAAGATTTAAAAGTTTTTCTTCAAGGATATTCAACCATGAGAAGTGTCCCTCCTGTGTGTGTCTATATACGTATATGTATGTATGTATGTATGTATATAGTATTTGGTAAACATTTACTTTTATTTGTCCATTTAACTTTGAAAATAACACAATTTGAATATTGGGTAATTGTACTCAATTTTATTTGGTAGCTAATATCTCTACTCATGCACTTGACTTCACAGCACTTGGGATTCTATCCCACATAGATTGAGGATTAACCAACACCTCAATCATACATGTCCTAACGGGATTAGCGTTTGAAGCCTTTCCAAGTGCGAGTGAATTGAGTTAAAAAATGATGTTTTCACTAAACCTTTCTGTACGAATTGCGCCCTTTCAACAGGAGGCATAATCTTACGAAAAAGCTTTGTTCTATGTATATGATTATGCATGAATCTAATCAATGTATTGGCTTACCAGCATGAAAGCAGTTATTGAACGGTATAATTGCCTAAAAGAGGAGCATGAACAATTGCTGAATCCACCATCAGAACTCAAGGTATATTCTATTAACTAATTCTTGCCATATTTCAGTGATTTTTTTTTTAAATTTTTTTAATGCATCACACTTGACATTTATTCATCAATCCTGTGAAAAGTATACCATATGACAGTTCCTAATAATAACTGGCTATGATTCTGAGTATTTTCCTCAATGATATTGCTCAGATGTCTAAAGTTCACAAAATTAATTTATCCATTAGCAGATAGCATAACAATAATAGATGAGGATTCAGCATTACAATAATAGATGAGGATTCTCTCCTTACATACATGGGCGGATGTAGCATGTGACTGGTGGGGGCTCAAGCCCCCACTGGCCAAATTTTTTTTTTAAATAGAAGAGAAAAATATTTTAATTTTCTAATTAGTCCCCGTTAAATTTATTAAAATAGTCACTATAAAATATAAACCCCCATAAAATTTAAACTTTGACTTTTAAGAATTATAAAAACTTATATTTTAATTAAAAATAATGATAGCCCACGACTCAAAATATTTTCTATTATCAAAAATAAGATTAATTCTTCCAGTTTCTATAATAATAATAGAACGAACGTTTTCAATAATGAAACTCATGAAGAATCATCTTTGGAATGGATGGGATAAATGATAGTCTAGTTGTTTATATAAGAAACAATAAATTTAATAATATTGATAATGAGTCTATTGCATAACATTTTTAAAATATAAAAATGCATAGAGAATAATTATAAATGTATTAGAAAATATTTTATATATTCAAAATTTTAGTTTTTTATATTTTACTATTATTTAATTTAGCCCCCGGTAAATTATTTTTCTAAATCCGCCACTGCTTACATAAGCTTTTATTTGAACAAATACAATTATGTGATTAGTAGTTATCAAAAAGAAAAAGGAAATATAGAAGTAAATTTTGACCATATATAAATAAATTCATCATGGATGATATATTATTCATTAAGTGGTTGATAATTTTTTACAAGATCCAAGTAAATTAATTGCATTATCTCATCAATTAATTGATGAATATCACACCATTTAGGTCAATTTTTTGGGATTAAAAATTTAAGATATGTAGTACTACTCTAAATAAAGCTACATATAAAATTCCTTAAAACTCACAAATTCAAATTATGAGAGTACATGTCTGTTTGTAATAGGCAATCAAGCAGCATTCATGAGAGGTATTAACTGGCATCACCTAATAAAGGAGGCCAACTCCAATTACATAAGAAAATTATTTGAGTGTCGTTTGGCTTGTTACTTAATGCCAAGTTAACTATAATGTAAATTGAGTTTCTTTGAATGGAGAAATCTAGAATACATTAAAAGTACTATATCAACCATATAACAAGCAAAAATGATGCTATGACGTGTGTATTTTTGGAAATCACTATACAAGTAATGGTTATATTAAATTCAATTACATATGTCATACATGCATTAGTTACTTGCATTATCTCTAATATATTCTAAAATTCCTTTGAAAGCTTTAATGCATTTACTCTCTCTCATATCATTTTCATGCATTTATCCGTTAAAGCAACTTGTCTTCACTTTCACAGAATTGGTTGCACTTAATTTCTTCTATTTTACTTGTTAGTTTTGGCGAAGAGAGGCGGCAGTCCTACGGCAACAACTGCAAAGCTTGCAAGAAAACCATCGGTACAGTCTTTCTTGTGATCAGACTTAAAATTCCTTACTATTGCATTACATGTATAGTGTACAAATTTAAAGGTAGCAGAGTAAAAAAGTCTCAAGTATCTAAAAGTAAGCTATGTCATTGCACGTTTTATAGTTTACCAGGCAAATTCACAGTGAGGGAAAAAAAAAATTCCCAAAAATACTGATAACACCACAGAGTCCATTGGCATAATAAAAAACGAAAAATAAAAAGAAGAGAGATTACATTAGCAAAGTTGAAGGAGCAGATAAGATGGCACGACCAACTGCTCATAGCTTCACTAGTACCCTTGACTCATTCATGTGGCACATCATTATGATTTAGTTTATTAAATAACTATTTACAGAAGCAGGAGATCATTGTTTGATGTATTCCTAGTTCTAGGTATGCTCAGAATGTATTAGTTGCTTGCGTCCTTCATCTAGTTTGTCACAGCCTAAACAGTTCTATATTTTGGGTAATAGCAGAAATTAGCATCACAAATTGAAAGGCGGCACAAAACTCCTCAGGCAAACACACAGTTACTTCTCAAATTTCACTAATTTAGGGGTCAGTAGAGACATGCGCCTAACAAAGCCAAGGCATTTACTCTCATGTGCTCGACCTCTACTCAATAATATATAGAATTGATATGCTTTTATGTGGCTAAGGATCAAACTAAAATTACGATATAAATAACAATCGAAATAATATCCAAAAACTATTTGGCTCCAAAGTTAAAGCAGAGCTCTTTCTTCCCCATTTATCTAACCAACATACAAACATTGACATTGTAGATTCCGACATGAAAACAAACGTTAAATGGCTACCGACCTACTGTGTGGAGCATGCTGATTGACCCTAAATGTTGCAATTCTGATATGCAGGCAATTGATGGGAGAACAGCTATATGGTTTGAGCGTCAAAGACCTACAAAATCTGGAAAATCAACTAGAAATGAGCTTGCGCGGTGTTCGTCTTAAAAAGGTTATAATTTTTCAGTGCTCATAAATGCTTATACAGCCCATTTTATGCAAACGGATGATAGTTAACAGATTTTTTAACTTGTGCAGGAACAAATGTTGATTGATGAAATACAAGAACTGACCCAAAAGGTCTTTCCGAAATAACACCAGTTATTTACTGATGATCCTCTATCCAGATCCGATTTCCTATAATACCTATTCCTTATTTCTGCTACAGGGGAGTCTTATACAAAAGGAAAATCTAGAGCTCTATAAGAAGATAAACCTCATTCGTCAAGAAAATATGGAACTCCACAGGAAGGTATGCACGTTAAGTTAATCAGTCATACTGATTCAGACATACCAGGAAAACGCTTGTATTAATCATCAGTACATTTATGAACTCGTAGAATGTGTCAAGCCAATAATCTCACTTACCAACAAATGCATCGTGTCTCAGGTTTATGGCACAAGGGATGCGAATGAAGCAGGTGGAAATGCCTTCGTTCAATATGGCTTGAACAATGGAGAAGCATCGCATTTGCCCATCAATCTTCGACTGAGCCAGCCTAACCAAAATTTATAGCAGACCAGAAACAGCAACAGAGCAATTAAAAGGTATTAGGAAAAAAAATTTAGAAGAAAAGAAAGCATGTTTTTTACAACTTTGAAAAGAAGAAGAAAAGGTCAATGCTGAAAAATCTTCATTTCAGGATTGATCCTATTATAGATTACCTGAAACTGCTGTACTACGTTAAAGAATTTAGAGGGTGCTGAAAAAAAAATCGATCTCGGAGAATTGTAAACAGGCTTACAATTTTCGTGGATTTAAATAATTTGCAAATTGAAGCATGTAATTTGCAAATTCCGAAAAAGAAAGCATAGTTTGTACATTAAATATTTAAGTCCAAAAGGTTTCTATATGCATTGCTTAGCTTGATTCCTTTCCTTTTTTGGGTCATGATCATAATCCTTAGTGATTGCATTGCTTTTAACTTTATATATACTGTTCATATATTGAACATTAATTAAAAGCTTATGCGTTGCTGAAAATAAATCGTAAGAGCGGCAAGTATAATGGCAGTAAACGCAGAGAAGAAATAATGGGAAATGGATTAATTGAGTTAAAAAATATTATTAACACTTGAAAGAAATGATCAGATAGTTAGATTCTTATCTGTAGAGCTTATGAGAGCGCTGACTGTTGTTGTTGACCGAAAAATTTAAATAAGTGTGAAATTGTTTGAAGAATTTCTTGAATCTTTTTATTTAATCAAGTGAGCGAGACTTAGGTGGCGTTTGTTTTTTTGTCTGAATCTGAATAGACTTGAATTAATCGGAATTCTGAATAGATCTGAATGTTTGAATCTGAATAATATGTTTGTTTTTTCGTCTGAATCTCGAAAAATAAGTATTAAATTGTTTATTTTTTTCAACTTAAAAAGCTGAAAATATATACTTTTACATTTGTATCCTTATTAAATTTGAATGTCAAATAAATAATATATTAAATACCACAATATTTTAACATTTATAAGTAAAACTATATTTAAGTGAATACATAATTATTTTGGAATTTTAATATATAAAATATCATAAATTTCAAATTTTATCGTATATAATATAAGAAAGAAAAAACATAGATATTTTTATGTGGGGTAAATGTCTATGGGTGAGTTTTGGGATAGACATGAAAAATAAATTATAAAGCAGGGATATTTTTGACATTAGTAAGTAATTGACTTAATTCAGATTTCTCCATTAAGTAAAAAGTAAAAAAAAAATTAGCTTATTTTATTAAGTCAAAATTATCTAATAAGTCTCATTAAGTTATAAAAACAAACACCTCTAATTAACTTAATTAATTAAGTTAAATCACTTTAAATTATTAAGTTAAAAAATAAACGCTACCTTAATTTAGAATCCACTACTCTACTGTATGGTAGAGCACCACTGGACTGTCGCATTACCTCCTATCTTACACAAGCTTTTCTCTCACTTCTCTAGCTTGGGCTGGCTTTCTTTTTGGTTTGCAAACCCAATTCCTAATCCATCTACAAAGTTCGAGTTATCCTGCAATTAGAGGGATGGTGAACGTCACATCTCTTCATATAGGAAAACTTGAAAATATTTGTACGAAATGGTCTTAATTATCATGTCATTTAGACTTCCAATTGATTGAGTATCTAGAGATATACTCATATACATGCTTTGTATTTGAGACAATCATCCGATTCAATGAATTAATTAATAATATATGAGTTATAAATAAAACCTATGAATAAATTTTTTTTGACATAATCTTTTAATGACTGATACTAATGATTAGAACTACTAATAAGTAAGAATAAAAAAAACATCTTATATCATGCGACAGAAGGGAAATATTGAAATTTTCAATTATAGAAACATATTTCTCTTTTTATTATATGTCTACACAAACATAGACGGTTGTCTATCATTGTACAGAACTCACAAGTCCACTCTTCTGTCATCACTTTACAGACTCACTATCAAGTAGAGAAGGCCCGTAACCCGGCCTCATATGCGGTCTCATCGCAATTATTTTGTTTGCTATCGACTGCCCCATATTCCACAAAATGACCAAAATTAATTTGCTATTGCCTTCATCGGCTGGGTAAGCAAAAATAATCACAATCTCTTTGGCGGATTTGGGGTAATTAATTAATTATCATTTTAAACCTTAATTAATTATATATCTAATTAGTTGCGGCCAACAAACAACTTAGACTATTCACTATTACTATTAAACAGCAGCTAGGAACATGATTATTGTTTCATCTAATTCTCTACCTGCATGCTTTTTAACCCTTGCGATCAGTCAAAAAAGAATATGGGACGCAAGAATTAATTAGCATGGTAGGTGATGGTATATATGACGATTAGTTGACATCTATTAAGTCAATAGCACATTTCAATCATTCAGAAGATCTAGACAACATATATATTAATATTAATAATCTCCTTTCTTTTTTTCAACTTTAAAAAGCATCAGAAAGTGGCATTACCGCATCAGTTATCAAGAAATTCTGGGTCGATCCAAAACTTCTAAATCATAACTACTATTATCAAACTATATACACGTACCATAAACGCAAAAGAAATTACCAACTCATAATATATAGTTAAACAAAAATAAAATGCTTAAAAGCCAAACAAAGATCTAACAGCGACAGCATTAATATTAATTATCTGAACTTCAACGCAGCATGAGTAGTACTCGATCACGTAATTAATCCCACCGAACGTCTCGAAAAACCAGGCGGGCATCGGCCGGATTCATCACGGTGGCAGCCCTCATCGAAATTCTGCGAGTAGCTAACGGCATCATAATGAAAAGATAAATGTTTATTGGATCCATACGTGCTCTTATAAATGCCATCAACTCTCACCAACCTTCTAAGAAAATTTCTCCATCTCCTGCTTGCTCTCTTGTTGCTGCTGTCGCTGCCGCTGCCACTGTAGTGAATCCGTGAGTACTCAAGCTCTTCATGCACAGGCAAGCACGTCGACGCCGGTGATGCCATGCAACTTGAGAAGTACGAGTATCGCCGCCGATGATGACTGAGATCTTCGCTCTCCATTAATGATTTGGCATGTGATGCGACTTTTTTAAGTTTAACTAATTTGACATAGATGTAAGATTGAAGCCAAGCTTTTCATTTAATTTGTAATTTCCGAAACAATGATATAAGATTGAGAAATGGATGCTAACTTTATTTATAGGTATCAAACATGTAGTGATAATCTCTATCCTTTTGGCACCAGTTTTTGTTGACCCTACTAATGGCTCTTTTTTTTTTCCCTTTCTTTCTCTCCTTTTTTTCTTTTTCTTCCTTGCAATTTAAAAAATGCTTTGAATTTATGTTGTCATAATCTGTGTCGAGTAGGTCAGGTTAGAGGCAAAAAATTAGAAAATTACGTCAGAGAAGAATTAATATGTTCCCTCGCTCGCAATTATTGTACTATACTTCTGACTTATAGGCACCACACATGTCTTCTTTACATGGCGGAATTAGATTGGCACATTGGACAATTGGATTAAATTTTATAAAGATTTTCCACCTGATTATGGAATATATATTATCATACGGTAATCATTGCAGAAATTTTGTTCATATACCAGTTGGAAGAATTAAATCTAAAATAAAGAGGGTAAAGGTATAATTTGTTCATGGATCTCAAATGCACTGGTTTTTTTCCCCTGTAAATTAAAATAATTATGTGTAAAAATGTGTTAGTTTAATTAATTTGTTACTTGTAATTGATGGTCTGTGTACATATTAATTAATGGATCTTGATGCTGGCATACTAGGTGAATGTTTGCACTAGAAGTCCCATTTTACTAAATTTATCTGCGATCGGTTGAATGAAATTTTTAGTTAATTTCAACAAAAAAAAGGAAATCATGAAAGCTTAATGTTGAAATTAATAATCATATTTTTAGTTAAGGTGAGACATCCATCAACCGAAACCGTGCAGGCTTAAAAGAGAACACACATTTAACTTTGTCGTTCTTTTTTGTAATAAAAGATGATTGGCTGAGAATATTAATTTGCTCCAACTCGCATGATTATGAGCCATTATCTTTCATGAATCCTGCTAACTCGTTGAATTTTTATATGTTAGAAAAAAAAAAAATTCCCAACCAGTGATGTTGACTGATTGAACAGGTCGATCGCTTCTTAATTGTTAAAGCAGGTTGATGGTGGTAGGTTGCGTAAAGAATTTCAATTAACCGATCGACAGCTTTAGTTATTTAAAACGTAAATCAAAATTAGTTACATACGAATCATAGTTTTAGCAAAATTTCCGTTTCAGCAGGTCGCAGTAAATTAAGTAGTGGGAACGAGCAACTAAATATGCATGTATATGATGGACGATCACGGAGAGTTGACAATCGAACTGCTGATAATCACTGGCATTGAGCTGTGTGGATAAAACAGAAGCAAAGCAAGTTGAGAGGAACAAAGAATAGTGAAAGCTTACAACCAGAGTATGAATGCATGTGATTTAGGCAGAAGGAGACCAGCAGCAGCAGTCTCCCCCACAAAAACTCGTGGGGACTTTTTGGTTTCTTGTCGTGATTCTCTAAAATTGAGATAAGAGGTAGCAGATTACACACTGGCATATGTATGAAAACAATACAGGCCCTCCAGGCTCTAAGATTCGGTGTCCCCATCCCCATCTCTTTCTTTATCGTGTTCTGTCCATCCTTGGATTCCTTTTTATATATCCTCCCTAATTTTAGCATTAATTTTTTGACATCGTAATCTCGTATGGGTCTGTTCATAATTAACTAATTTTAGCCATTATCGATTTGGGTAGCTATATTGAAAGATGGGTCCATATTAGATGAATAGCCTAAAGTAGCAAGATAAATGGGAAATGCCAAGCAGAAAAAAATGACTCCACAAAGAGCCCCTTCCATTGACGCAATAATGAGTGAAAAATAATTAGTCAGCCAAATCTCAAAACCATCGCCTATATACATATAGAGAGAGAGAGAGAGTTAACTTTTTTGAAAAGAAGTTGCTAATAAAAGATTTTAGACTTGTTTATTCGGTAGTAGCAACCCCTGTGAGCATGTGAAAGATTGTAAATTCTGGGCAAGATATTGATCAATTTCACATACTGTGGAAATTAAGCTAAGGATGCATCAAGAACAAAAATGGTGGTTGCACGTGGGCAGAACAAATGGAGTACCCATTGTGTTTTGTTCTAAATTGTTCATTTGATTGCTTTTGCAATCTTTCACTGACTTGTGTCGTCTTGACATACTTGCCTTTCAAATTTAAAGGGAGTGAAGCTATAATGTCGAACAAGTAGTGCCTGTTGCTTTCTTGTGGTTGATGAGTTGGTCCTCGTTATTGCCATTATGTTAAAATGATTGACAATATTCGCAAAGCTGGAATAGCTCAGTTGGTTAGAGCGTGTGGCTGTTAACCACAAGGTCGGAGGTTCAAGCCCTCCTTCTAGCGTGAACTAACTTTTTACGTTTTTTCGGATTTTAATAGAAGCCCAAATGGAGCTTGTTTCCATAAGAGCCCAACAGCAACTAAAATAGAAATGGGCTTTACTGGGGTAGCCCAGTGGAGGGTGAATGAACTAAGAGCGAAGCTTTCAACACCCCTCTCACACACTTTTAAACTTTATTTCCCAAAATACCCTTAGTTTAGTTAATACAATACAAATCCATATATTAAAATTAACTATCTTCCCATAAAATTTTAGTCAAAAAATGTTTTCGTTTTAATTTGCACACAAATCCTAAAAATATTAAATTTATCTTAAAACTTTTTTCTTATTATATAATTTCTATCTTTATAATTCTAAACTCTTATAATTTTCTAAGAAAGAAAATTCTTCAGTTAAAATTTAAAATATAAATATAAATTATGAAATGAGGTGGGTGTAAGAAGTTTGTGTAAAGAATAATTTATTTAAGTTTTTAGTTGAATTTCCATTTAAAATAAGAAATGATTTAGCATGTGTTAGGTTATTTAAGTAATTTCAATAAAAAATGTGTTTTAAGAGGGATTTGAGAGTTGTCAAAAGGCATAGAATTTTAAACTATACGTCAAATAAAGTACTTAAACTATCTTTTTAAGAAATTGAAAGGGTGATAAGAGCCACCCACCCAATAAAATAATAGCTCCCCAGAGTAATATTTCGTATTAAAAATAATGATTGTTTCATTGACAGGAGCTGTACATTATGGGCCCAGTTTTATGGCCAACAGGTAATTGTAACCCACAAATATAGTGGTCGAAGCCCAGTTTCTTGTTTGGCAACAAAAGGAAAATTGATTCTTGTCAATATTATTGGTTGATGAGTGTAAGCCAGTTTCGAATCGAATTGTTGTATCTTTCAATCCGAAATGGAAATATGGAATCAGTACATTAGTGGAATTAATTAAACATCACCCTAGCACAAACCCTCAGTCCACATTTTGCTTAACAAACAAACAATATGCCCTAGTGCTTTTAAAATTAACCTGAAACACAAGAATTTGGTCCATAGGTGCAAGTTGCCAAATCTCGAAGCCCAACGAAGATAAATGAATGATTTTATCCAGGCCGTGTGTGTAATTCCAAGCCCATATCAGTTGAGACTTTTCGTGAATAATAAGATATGGATCTAAAATTCACGCCCAGAAGACAGACTTTGAGTGAAAATAAAATGTCTGAGAAAGTGACACAATGCAGGAGTTTGAGACTCTGTGTTTGGTGGTAGAAGAACCGTTCAAATGAAAGTTTATGTGGTCACATTTGCCTCACAAGAACAAGATAGGATATCCCACATTCACTTTGTGGCTAAGAAACGGTGGAATTTGGATAGGGATTTCACGGCTGGTTTTTATAGGCCTTTTATCAATTTAGTTTTTTCAATCCGGCCTTAGCTTTTCGAATTTTAGTTTCAGCATTTTCAATCAACATTGTAATCACCCATTCATGTACACACAATGATGATAAATTTAGAACCCATCTTAATCATCGCAAACCACACACATTTACGTATTTAATTTTTGTCATCTTCGATAATCGCGGAACCTAAAATTAAGGAATTTATGAACTAGAAATTATAGAATTTAGAAAGAATAATTTTATCGCCTTTACTTGATGTTTAGCTCAAAATTTATAAAGAATTTACTCGTTGTTGACTAGTCACTTATTTTTGGGTAAAATTAAAATTATAAATTTATACAGATGTAACTCGATTGATTGAATTAAGTATCTCTATATTCATATGATTTGTTTTTATTACTCTTTATTTTGGTTATAAATTGGTGATTTACAATAATTGAGAATTATATAATCCTTAATTTATGGTTGCTAAATTTGGTGAGTGTGAGTGAGAGCAAAGTAAGAAGAATTTACTTCTGTTTGAAGGCAAATTTTAGTGGGAAAAAAATAGAGGCGGAGACATGGAACGAACGACAACCCAGTTCACAACGGAAACGACAAAGCCATAATTTTCAAACAGAAAATTTTACTCCAACCACCGAAAAAAAAAAGCAAAAAAGAAAAGAACTCACCCTCATAGCCATAACCATAATCATACAACAAACAAAGAAGAAACAGAACAACATCTTGCAGCGGGAGAGTGAGAAGCAAAAATGGCCATGGCTCTGGCTCTTCGCAGGCTCTCATCTTCCCTCGACAAACCCACTCGTCCTCTCTTCAATGGCTCCTCCCTCTACTACATGGTCTGTCTGTTTTGCCTCTTTCATTTTTATACCATTTTCTTTGGACTTTCAAATGGTTCATTCTGTTCTGTTTGCTCTTTTTGTAATTTTCTTTTCTTTTTGCATTCCTTTTCTTTTCGCAGTCATCTTTGCCAAATGAAGCTGTTTACGAGAAAGAGAAAAATGGTGTCACTGTAAGTTGATAAATTTTTCTCTAGCTTCCTTCATACGTTTCCATTCTGTACCGTACTGGTTTTTTTTTTAATTTAATTTGTTAATTTTTCATGTGGATATGGCAGTGGCCAAAACAACTGAATGCTCCACTTGAGGTCGTTGATCCTGAGATTGCTGACATTATCGAGCATGAAAAAGCACGACAATGGAAGGTAACCTTATATCATTTGTGAGTTTATTTATTTTTTTCTTTTGTCCTTCTTAAAGAAAATTTCAAATGAACATCCATTTATTCATTAACTTTGTCTTAACAGTACCTTTTGTTCATTTTAATTCACCCCTCTTGCTTTTGGCTGAAATAAAATTTTGCCTGTATCTGGATTACTATTTCTCCAATATATGAAAATTTCAGGTTTCTTTTGGGATGGATTTCTTTTTTTTAGAAAAAATAATTCTGAATTATCTGAAATAGTTTATCTATAGTCAATTTATTTTTTACTTTATAGTTTCTGTCTTGCTGTTAAGCTCCAACTACATTAAAAATTTGGATAGCTTACTGGAATAAATTTTGTGTGATTTTGAAGGGACTTGAACTCATTCCTTCAGAGAACTTTACTTCAGTATCCGTGATGCAAGCTGTGGGGTCTGTCATGACCAACAAGTACAGTGAAGGATATCCAGGTGCAAGATATTATGGAGGAAACGAGTATGTTGAGCTAATTAGTTCAATCTGTGATGTTTATTAGAAGCTGATATAAGTGACTGGAAAATTATGAAGTTGATTCCTTCATATCTACTTCGTTAACTTTGTGACTAAATTAGCTGTTGAAAATGATGGACCTGTCATTTCTCAGGTATATTGACATGGCGGAATCCTTATGTCAGAAGCGAGCTCTGGAAGCATTTCGGTTGGATCCTGAAAAATGGGGAGGTGCAAACTTGTCATTTGAAATTCTTGGAAAAATACTTGTTGTTTTTCTAGTGCTGCAGTAATTTTCTGAAAGTATGTCAGTACGAAAATTCTATAGGTATTGATGTTTATAATGCCCATATGCAACTTATCAGTCAGTTATGAATCTTTAAAGGATTGGTACTAACCAAAATGTTCATTATCAAAGGCAATTTTAAGAGCATTCTTTGGTGTCAAGGAGACAGTTAAGCGACTTCATAATTGAAAAGAAAAGTTTGTGGGAGGAGTTATGTTACATGTGATGACTTAATGCTTTCTCATGTTCATTATGCCCTGTTATGCTGCAGTGAATGTGCAGTCTCTGTCTGGATCTCCATCTAATTTTCAAGTCTACACTGCATTGTTAAAACCTCATGATAGGATCATGGCACTTGATCTTCCTCATGGTGGGCATCTCTCACACGGCTATCAGGTACTCGTAATTTCTAGAGATTTTTTATTTTATTTTATCTAATAGGTATGTTGACCTGTCCTGCTCTCCTAGACCTTTCAGGTTAAAGGCCCTATAATAGGATTTAAGCTATAAATGACCAATATCAAGATCTATGAAATCCCATTTTTATCATACCTAACATTCACTATCCACAGATTCTTTATCCTTAGAGATTTTAAAGCTACAGGAGCTGTAGTATTATATAACCAATGAACCTGATCTCATCATTTCTCATATTAAAATGGACTTAGTCTGCAACTTTTCATCAATTACGGAGAAATTTATTAGTCTATGTTCTATTTTCTGGTCATGTTATATGACTGAATGTAACATCAATAATTAATACTGTTATTTTTATTTTGCAGACAGATACCAAAAAGATATCTGCAGTGTCCATATTTTTTGAGACAATGCCATACAGATTGAATGAGAGCACTGGCTATATAGACTATGACCAGGTATTGAAATTTTAATATTTTTGGTACCCTTTTAGGTCCACTAAATTCCCTATGATCATACCATGGCAGTTGAAGTGAATGGAAAAAGTTGCGTCATCAAAAGGTGGAATTCAGGCTGTGTAGAACAGACGAATTACTGATACGCTTTAAGTGGAAAATCTTGAAAATTTATGGCAGTAATTCTATATTAGTGAGGCTGTTTCTTTTTCTCACATGCGAATTGCAAGATATCTGATTTTCGTATACAAAGCTGAAGATTTAACATGTGCTCTCCATCAAATATATGGACGTACAGCTATAAAATCTTCAATTTCATTAACAATTGATTTTAGTCCTTCATGCATCCGAGTTATCCATTCATGTTTTTTCTATCACCAAATTTGATATTTTGGGTCATTATATACAAGTCTGGACAGATGGGGAAGGTTGACGAACTTCAATAAGTCATGCATAGAAATGAGTTTTCAGTTTCAGATGGTATTGATTGGTTGTATATACCTTTCAATATATCTGTAAGTAAAATGTGTTGTGACTTAAATCATTGTGTTGCAGTTGGAGAAAAGTGCCACCCTCTTCAGGCCAAAATTGATTGTTGCTGGTGCTAGTGCTTATGCACGATTGTACGATTATGAGCGTATTCGCAAGGTAATCTCCATTAGGTTGATCCAGTCTAATCCAATTATGATAGTCCTACATCAAATTTTAAGGTTTTGGCCTGTTTGATGGTTTAGAAGGTCTGAGGTTTCATATTCTAAAGTGTTTTAACAGGTTTGCAACAAACAAAAAGCTATAATGTTGGCAGATATGGCACACATTAGTGGTTTGGTTGCTGCTGGTGTCATCCCTTCACCTTTTGAGTATGCAGATGTTGTGACCACCACAACTCACAAATCACTTCGTGGGCCACGTGGAGCCATGATTTTCTTTAGGAAGGGAGTGAAAGAGATTAACAAACAAGGGAAGGAGGTGAGTTGTTAAAATGAAATAATAGTTTTGAGTATATAGTATAATTCTTTCTTGAAGGGACACTATGTTGGTTTAATTGAAGCAAATCTTTATGCCTACGAGTTTACCTGCAGGTGTTTTATGATTATGAAGAAAAAATAAATCAAGCTGTCTTTCCTGGACTCCAAGGTGGCCCACACAACCACACAATTACTGGTTTAGCAGTTGCCTTGAAACAGGTATGCACATTGATAACATTTAGTCATATTCATGTTTTTTCTCTGCATGTGTATCGTGCTTTTGTCT
Source organism: Citrus sinensis (assembly GCF_022201045.2). Classification (NCBI taxonomy): domain Eukaryota; kingdom Viridiplantae; phylum Streptophyta; class Magnoliopsida; order Sapindales; family Rutaceae; genus Citrus; species Citrus sinensis. The sequence goes on along the minus strand of NC_068562.1, from coordinate 5,143,161 downwards.
CAAACCAGAACAACTCTGAAAACATTGAGGAAGACAAGGGAAGGCCATGTGTCAGATAATTGAATGGCAGGAACAGTCTGTACCATTACCCTATATGCGTTAGTTAGGTTGTCATGTTCAATTGAGTGCCTTGGCCACCATTCCACCTTCCAAGCTACAACTGTCATACTGCAGACACTAAAATGGTCTTCAAGTAGCCCAAGAAGTGCTTTGTTTCCTTTATTATGGATCGGTGTATTTGTATACTAACTAATACAGGATCAGTTTTGTATAGTGGGATACTTCTAAAGTACGAGAAACATTAGGTAACAACATATAATATTATGTGAGTTACTGGCTCATATAAAGCACAAACAATAAACAGATCCTTGGCAGTTTTGATATTTGTCCAATGTGGATACTTGTTTATTGACCAGCATTAAGGAGCATCTCCTGAATTATCATGCATTTTCTTTATTCTTCTTAACCTTTTTGGCCAAATGACCAATTTTCAATACCATTTAAACTTTCAGTTTATAATTTTTAACTTGGCATGGATGCAGGCCACTACTCCAGAGTATAAAGCCTATCAAGAGCAAGTTCTGAGCAATTGCTCGAAATTTGCACAGGTATGCTTCATGACATATAGCAAAATTGTTGGCAAAACAAGATCTTGTTAACAAAGCTTTGTCTTGATTGCATATTTGAGCAACAATCTCTCATCAATGTGAGGGCGCAACTGCTATCTTTCTGGGTTTTAACTGCCCAAAATGTCTATTTAACAGACTCTGCTCGAGATGGGCTATGAACTTGTTTCTGGTGGAACTGAGAACCATCTAGTGTTGGTGAATTTGAAAAACAAGGTATCAGATTTATCTTTTTTATCCTTTTATTGTGTTAGTTCTGGATGATGTCCAATTACTAATGTACTGTGAGTGTTGATTTAAGACATCTTATTTTGCTACTAGAATAAATTGGAGAGTTTGGCTCCATGTACTGCTTTTATTACTAGTTTTACCATGAAAAGTTGGATGATCTTACTTTTTGCCAAAATGTTCCATCAACAGAGAATTGATGGTTCCAGAGTTGAAAAAGTGTTGGAAGCTGTTCATATTGCAGCCAACAAAAACACTGTTCCTGGGGATGTGTCAGCCATGGTTCCAGGTGGCATCAGGATGGGTAGGGACTCTTATTACATATTTACATCATACTTATACGATCACTGTATGAGCAATGTTTCTTGATGGATTGAATTGCATTTCAGGAACTCCGGCTCTTACTTCTAGGGGATTTGTTGAGGAGGATTTTGCCAAGGTAGCATATTTCTTTGATGCTGCTGTGAAGTTGGCTGTGAAGATCAAGTCTGAAACTCAAGGTTCTTGCCAATATTTTTTATCTTAACTTTCGTTCTCTTAGGGTTTGTGTGTGTTTGATCTTCACTCATGCTGCAATGCTTGTGCTGTTTAGCGAGCCAGGTGGTTGAATCTACTAACATGCAGTTGGGTGCTGTTAATTTTGTAAACCAGGAACAAAGTTGAAAGATTTCGTGGCCACAACACAGTCCGCTAACTTCCAATCCGAGATTGCGAAACTTCGCCATGATGTTGAGGAGTATGCAAAGCAGTTCCCCACAATTGGGTTTGAAAAGGAAACCATGAAGTACAAGAACTGAGAGAAAAACGCCACTGTACTAGGTATACATATTTACTTCAGTATCATTAGATCAGCTTGGGAGGCCTAGTTCTCTATAGCTAGGATTATCTTCCCTTGTGGTTTCTCAATTTTTTTTAACCTCTTTTTACATTGGACTCTCCTACATCAACAGGTATTTGACAGCTTACTGATCTGCCAGTGAATTTCTATAACTGCATGTCACATTCCCTTTTGTTATTCTTAAATTTCAGCTACTTATTGGTTCCTTGCTTTTGTTTTTGCTGATTGAACATATATGTGTCGAGCAGAGCAGCAGAAGCCAGCCTGTATGAGCTTTTATTACACAGAGGCGACGAGGGATGAAATGTAACTTATGATGATGAGCCATGTATCAACTATCGACCCTGTGATTTGGCGCTTTTATGAATACCATAGCAGCAAACCTTGATTTAGATCACAATTAATGTATATAAAGTACTCTGTATTTACTGAGGCTTTCAGGAAGCAAATAAACCTGCAATAAAACTAGAAGCGATATCTTTTTTCACCTTATGGTTTCTTAGCACGGTGAATATAAATAAAAGACACGGGATCAAGTAATATGGCATATAACAGCATCATGCAAACTAATATGAGAAATGATCAAATAAGAATTTTCATTTTTATACCATTCTAATATGTTTTATTTATGTGTGGGAAGTACATTTCCGATTCCGAGGCATTTAACTCCACAATCCGCTGCCGATAGCCATAAACTGAATCTAAAACAAATAGTAAATTTGTGGACTTATGCGTTACATTCGCAAACAACAGGGACTGATTTGATATTTCGCCGCGCAGAGTCGCAGCAAATGCAGTTGAATTTTTTTGAGCATGCTCTCGGCTTCCCGCGACTACTTTGGTGTATTTGTGGACATGCTCATGGGCATGGCTACACCTCTCTCTCTCTCTCTCTCTCTCTCTCTCTCTCGCTCACTTCAACTATCCAAATTATTATATAATTAACGGCAAAATCTTATCAAAATGACATTCTTGTCCTTTCTGGTCGTCGTCTTTCTTCTTCTGCCTCCAAGTGCGGTCCAATCCCGTTTCAAATCCAGAAACACTTTTCTCTGTTTCTCTATTTGTCCTTCTCCAGCATCTGCTGCTACTTCTATGGCTGCTACCGGTGCTGTTGTTGATGGATTGTCTCTTGAAGATAATCCTTTGTTGCAAGACTTCGAGTTTCCTCTATGATGTCGTCCAGGCCAAGCATGTTAGGCCCGGCATTCGCGCTCTTATGAAGAAGCTGGTGCACAGACTTTTTATTTTAATGTTTTATTTGTGTATTGTTTCTGGGTTTGTTCTATTTTGTTTTGTTTTTGGTTTTCTAATTGTTCATTTTTGTTTGATTTTGTGGGTGTCAGTGATTGCAGGAGAGTGAATTGGAGGAATTGTAGAGAACTGTGGAGCCGTCAAGGCCAAAGTTAGTAGAGCCATTATAGAAGCTTACTGATGGATTGATTGTGGTTGGGAGAACTATCGGTCATCTTAAATCTGTCAAGGACAATCCTGACCTTCGTTCTGCCTATGAAGAAGTCCGTGTATATATTTTCTTAGTTGTTGATACTAAATTAAATTCTTATTAATTCTCTTATGGTGAATCCATTCCAATGTCTGTGTATGCATTGCATAATTGTATATGTTTGGATTAAGTGTCTTTTTGTTTCAATAAAATCCGCCTGTTGAGAGTTATTGATACTTAAAATTGAGCGTAACCAATGAGGCTTGTTCATGATCTTCGACTTGTCAATTAGAAGTTTTGTAGATTAACTATGAATAGATCTGCAGGAACTGGGAAAACTATCTATTGACTTTTCAGAGAATGTTCTGGATGCCACCAAAAGATTTGAAACATTTGTAACAGACAAGAAAGAAATTCAAGGCTTGCCTGCTACTGCTCTTGGTTTGGCTGCAAAAATGTCAAAATTTAGTATATTTGTTGTTGAATCTATTTCATTTATCCTGTCTAGTCCAGCATGTCTTGTTGTATTCTGTTTTACTAATTTCGTTTCCATATGTAATTACAGTTGCATGAAAATGCAACTGCTGAGAATGGGCTGTGGAGAATTATATTGGATACTCTTAAGTTATACATCTCTCATGCAACATCTGCTTGAAACCGAGGATTGCGTGAGGAAGTCTATTGAGCTTATGTTACTTGTTCCTTCAGTGGTGATTTGGACAATACATCAATCATCGACCAAATATTGAAGCTTAGGTTGGAAAAGGCTAAGCTTCTCGGTTACAAAAACTATACTGAGATATGAATCCTTCCAATGCTAGGACATACTTCCTTTCTGTTGGGGGTATGAAGCCATACGTTATCGGGTGAGCATGGTAAAGAAAATGGATAACGGTGTCAAAGCATTTGGGCTGCTAGAAAAGCTTCAGAGTATATCCTGGAACCCAGCAGTTTAGGGAATCTCCTTAAATATAATGTTTCAAGGTTGCAAAGTGTTGCTCTGTGCGTAATGTTTTAACCATTCGGTCCAAGTTATGTTCTTAGATATCTTTTAGGATACAAAGGTTTGCACTTTACATGATCTTTTTAAGCGTTGGTCAAAAAATAATCAAAGGAATGGTTTTATGTAAGGATTGACTTATATTTTGGACTTTGGAGGGTGTTTGGTTAGTGGTATTCTGGAAGCTCTGATATTGTCGTGTCACACACAAACCTAGCTGGGCATGTTGCTAATAAATAGACAGAGAGTTTGATATCATAAATGACTGCTTGCTTTGAATCAAGTGACGCCTATGACTTGAGTCTTTTTCACCTGATGCAGTTTATTCATGATATCAATGTTTGATGCTGTAATTGCATGGTTATAAATTCTCAGAATAGTACGTTTTTTCTTTGGAAAAATATGACATAATATCATGGCTAGCAAAATTTGATCTCTGTTTGTAGACATTGAAGACCTCAGAAGCTTCTGCAAAGGTCAAGGTGCATTAGAACCTCGTGAAGTGAACCATTGGGATATCAATTTTTGGAGTGAGAGGCTTTGTGAGTCAAAATATGACATCAACGAGGTTGAATATTTCTCTATCTAGCTCTCTTTTTATCGCTATGTCACCCATTATTTGTAACCACTTGCTAATTTACTTTTTAACTATATAGAGTTTAGATTAGTTGTATTAGACTTTGTGTCTCATTCTGTGTCTGCACAACTAATATTTTCCTCAAACTCTAAAAATGTCATTCTGTTTCCCTGTTTATGAGATCATTTAGGTTAAAAAAAAAACATTGAGTGGAGTCTGGATCTGCATCTCTTTACCATCATGAAAGGGTTGTTGCCATCATGACTCATGAGTCTTCTAAGATTGATTGTCTAAGCTTTGAGATAAAAATAGGTGACTAAATTATGAATTAGTATTGCAAAAGCTCTTTTGATATATGGTCACCTCGCCTTGCTTTTTCATTTCTTTTTGTGGTTGCCACTTTGAATTCTACAGATGAACTTCGGCCATACTTCTCGTTGCCAAAAGTTATGGATGGCCTTTTCATCATTGCTAAGTAATTTTTTGGAATTGATGTTGAACCTGCTGATAGTTTAGCTCCTGTAATTTATATCAACTTTTCATTTTTCTTCTCCACTCTCTGCCTGTGACTTAGAAGTTCTATTCACATCCTTTTCTCATATGATTATTATTAAACAGGTGTGGAATGATGATGTCAGATTCTATCGTGTCAAAGATTCTTCAGGCAGTCCAATAGCATACTTCTATTTCGATCCGTATTCCTGTCCATCTGAGAAAAAAGGAAGTGCACGGATATGTGAGGTTTTTTCTCAAAGCCGTGTACTGACACTTGATGGTGCTACAACAAGATTACCTGTTGTCCACATGGTGTGCAATCAAACCCCACCGGTAGGGGACAAGCCAAGCCTTATGACCTTTAGTGAGGTGAGTTATGTCCAGGTCATGGACCATCCTGTGGAGTTTTTGGGTCAGAAGCAGCGGAAGTTTATGTGAGTAGTTGAATTTCTAGCTTGGTTGTGAATTTTTCAAAACATGCAATAGAATTGTGGATTTCATTCCTTCATTTTAACCTGGCTTGTGTATCAACTCTCTTTTACTCTGTCTAAATATAATTGATATAGTCATTGTTATTGTAAGAGAACAAAGCTTAGTCCTTGTGTTCACTTCATCTGCTAAGCAGGTTCCTCCCCCTTCTGAAATCCTTGTTGCAATTCCTGCATTTTGCCATTTTTTCATGATCTTTATCTTGTTCTTGCTGAGAGTGTACGGTACTCACTGTGGGAACCGTTAACCACTGCAGTGCCTGAACTCCACTGGGTCGATGGTCCTGCAGTTCTACGCTTGATTGTAACTAATATTTGTTACTGCCTCTTTTTGCTGGTTGAGACTGTTTTCCATGAATTTGGTCATGCACTTCAGCGTATGTTGACCAAACAGGATGAAGGCCTTGTTGCTGGCAGTAGGGGAATAGAGTGGGATGCTGTTGAATTGTCCACAAACAATTCATGGAAAATTGGTGTTACAAGGTTATTTCTTCTAACCTAACCCTTGGTTGTACTTATAAATCTGTAGGTTGTTTCACCTATAATATCTCAAAGTTCATTTATTTATTTTGATCTATTCAAAGGACTAAAGATGAATGAATATTGAAAATGCAAATAGGATGCAAAATTCAATTTCCTCTTCTAACCTGTTCAGATCAGACATGTTCTGGCCCCATCGTCACTTATGCTCCTCTATAGCAGATGGCATATTTTCTTTTCTATGAATACTGTTATTTTGACAGTTAGCGACCCTATAGTTGTAGTTAGAGGTTGCACGTATTACATAATATATGAATGTTCTTTTTAAAAGAAAGGTAATAATGATATAAGCGTACTTATTATTATTCTCCTGCCAAGAGTTGTAGATGCAGTCATGGTCAAATGCCCCATCTTTGAAATTTCATTTTTTTTCCCTCTTCGTGGTTGCTTGTCAGTGTTGATTTTATCCTAATGCAGCATCATATTTAAATCACCTTTCAATTTCATGTATTCTTATATAATATGATTCATTTCACTTATGAGAATATGCACTACGAAAAGTTTGTTTGGAGACAAAAATAATATGTTACAAACAGTTTTTCATTCTTGATTGTGCTATTGAGATATGTACAACCTGCTGACGCTTTACATGATTTTACTTCACCCACCCACTACCTTTTTTAGATTGGGGGGTAAAAAAAAACAAAAGATTTTGCTTCAGAGATACTTAACTGAAAGCTCTATCAAATTGTAGAGAGTCTCCCTGAAGATGTATACTTGAAGCTGCTTGCTGTGAGGACTTTCTGTGCTGGCTCCCTTTGTCTTGGTCAGGTTAGTGGAACAGATGGTGTCCTCTTGGCCTTTTTTCTGGGTACATTTGTTTATATGCAATGGTATCCCTTTTAGGGCTCTTGTTTGACCCTTTGTTTTTAATGGTTGATTTTTTTTCTCTCAAAGTGATATTTACAGTCTCATGAAGTTCTGAATGTGGTTTCTATGTTTTCACGAAATGAGATTATCAATTTCAGGCAAATATGCAGATACATAATGCACACTGTGATTAACACTATTGGATTGCAACTTTTTCAGCTAAGATATGCAGACTTGGAGCTGCATACAAGGTATATACCTGGTGGACCAGAATCTATTTTTGATGTCGACTAATGGGTTGCCAAAAGAACCCAAGTGATCCCTACAATACCAGAGGACAGATACTTTTGTAGCTTCAGACATATATTTGCAAGTTTGTGATCATATTTAGGTCACCCAAAATCTCTCCTGTGTTTTTGTTATTTAGGATTTAACTTAAGAGATATTTTTGTAATGCTGATTCTTGTGACAATCAGGTGGATGTGCTGCTGGATATTATAGTTACTAGGTAATTTTTAGTCTAGTGATATCTTGGTGTACTGAGGTCCTGAACTGTATTCTTGTTTTTGTATTTCCCTTCTATTCATTTTCATTCTTTTCCATGCAGCCTAAAAGTATAAGGGTCTATATTGCAGTGGGCAGAGGTGTTGCCTGCTGATGCTTTCTCAGCATTTGAGGATGCTGGATTGGATGATATTAAGTTACTGTGGTGGAAAGGGATACAGGCTATTTTATATGCTGCTGCTCTTTGTATATAATTTTTCCATTGTGATCAACTCGAAAATCATAATTCTTTCTCCACGTAGCATCTGAGTGATTTTTGTATTTGTAATTATGATGCCTTGCGGACTTATAAAAGGTTTAATAAAAGTGCCATTACATTTGAGAGCAATTCACTTAATGGCTCCACCACAGGCTCCTGCTCACTTTAGCCATTCTTTTCTTCTTTTTATGAGTTTGATCTTCGTGTGCTGCAACAGGCTGTTGAAGATACAGGTCGTAGGTTCTGATAGACAGTTCTTGCTCTTGCAGGTGGAAAGGCACCCTTAGAGACTCGACAATGCAAACTGATATAAATTTTGATGCATGATTATGTCAGTTACTTTCTCGCTGCCACTTCACAATTTGTGAACTGAAGAATTTGATTGGTCCATTTTGTTCAAGTTTCTTGTTTTGACATACAATCTCATGATGTTGTAGTCTTATGATTTTCAGGTTTTTGTGGAATTCCGAGGGCATGAATCTTCACCTGAACCACTTCTCAGGCTCCAGTCCCAGCCTCTGCCTGAATTTTCACTAGCTCATTTTTTCTTGACTATCCGGTTTCAGAAAAAGAAATGTATTTGCATTCAATAACTAGCCGATTGGATTGAATCAAACGGATTCGACTAGTTATTTATTTATTGAATTCACACCTAATAAAAAAACTCATACGTGGAATTTATCCTTTAAAACCGATTTATAAAAAAAATGTTCATGAACTTTATATTACCATTCGGATTATTTTATGTATTAATAAAAGAGTAGGCTTCTAATAAGAGATTTAAAAAAGTATTATACTAAAAAGCAATTCCTTATTTTATATATGGTAGGTACCAAAATAAAATAGAGACAACTACATTATATTAAAATATGTATTTTTTTTTGCATGAAAAAAAAATATATATCTTTTTTCTTTGATCTTTTAGTTTAATCTTTACTTCAATAGAATCAGATGCTTAATTCGTAAAAGTAGTCTTTATTAGAATAAAAGTTCGTATCTTTTCATCATGCGCGATAAATTGCTAAGTCAACTAAATTTAAGTAAATTAACGAATTTACGTAGCGATGGTCGGCCACGTGGAAGGCTGACCCATTAAATTAAATGAGGAGTGGTGAAATGAAACGTTTCACCTTTCACGTCAATTGTCATCATAATTTCGACATATAAACGAGGCTAATGCTACAATGCCGGGCACTGAAGGCCCGGCACCATGCCGGAAACGAAAAAAAACCGTTGGATTCAATTAGATTGAATCCAACGGTTGAGATTAAATTTATATTAAAAATAGAAAAAAATGGGTGACCTAGTAAACCAGTTCCCTGAAAAGAAAAGCCCACAATTTTCTCTCACCTCAATCCGATTTCTTTGCTTTCTCAAAAGAAAAATCCCTAAAATTTCATCTCTTTTTCAAATTCATAGTTTCTGTCATCCCAATTTTTTCACTCAACAAGATCAAATCCACGGTCTCTCTCGCACTAATCAACCAATCGGATCCATCTACTCAGGTATTTTGTTTGTACAAGAGAGGTAGAGAGAGGCAGAGGCAGAGCCAGTATCGCGACCACCGTTACCTTCGTTGCAATGTTGTCTACAGCATGAGCTGCCATCGAATGAGCTGCAGGAAGCTTTTAGGGTGGCGTATCCTGGAATGGAACCAAAAAAAGAGTTGAGGTTTATGTTTAGAGTCATTCTTGGACAGGAAGAGCAGCGCGGATGAGTTGCAGGAAGAGTAGTGTGGCTCGAGGTAACTCTTCTGTTCTCGTCATGTAAAGGACCTAGCGTTGTGATGCTAACTAGTAAGTCCTAGTTTTTTTATTATCTTTGATCATTTTGCACTTCCTTACTTGCATTCTCTAGATTTTTATATTTATCATCAAGGAGAGGTAAAATTATTACTTAGAGCTTCTTTTAAGTAGATTTATGAACATCACAATAATGTTTTTCAGGGCATTATGTTCCTCAGTTAAGCAAAGCAATCATAAGGCACAACCAAGCAACTGGGGAAAAAGCAATTAATCTGAAGGGCTACATGGTATAAAGTATTTTTTCTGAAACAGCAGTGATTCATGCTCATGAAGTGTATGCAAACAACTTGAATGCTAATATGCTTGAGTAATGCAGGTGGGAAATTATCTAACTGATGATTACCACGATTACTTGGGCCTTTTCCAGTTTTGGTGGTCAACTGGTTTGATATCTGATGATACGTACAAGCAACTAAACCTTCTATGTGATTATGAGTCCTTTGTCCACCCCTCTAGTTCTTGTGATAAGTTCCTAGAGGTTGCTGATAATGAACTTGGAAACATTGACCAATACAGTATTTTCACCCCTTTCTACACTGCCTGTTAGCCAGTCAAATCGGCTGCTTAAAAGAATGCTTGTGAGTAAATCATTTTATGAACTATGTACTTATTAAATTGTAGGAACTTTCATATTCTACTATTTTCCTGTAGGTTCCATTTATGTTGAAATATGATGCCATCTGACAGGTTGTTGGTCACGCCAGCGAGAAGTATGATCCTTGCACTGAAAAGCACTCAGTTGTGTACTTCAATCAACCTGAGGTTCAAAAGGCTCTCCATGTTATTCCAGCAGTTGCACCGGCAAAATGGGAGACTTGCAGGTAGTTCTTTGAAGAAGTGCTAAAAAATTATTAGTCGCGTATCTATCACCGAATCCAAATGAAGGAGAGTATTAATACATCAACATGGGCCTGCCTTGTTGGAATCCATTATAGAAAGTGGAACCTTAAGCTTGTATCCACAATATTAACAGCTGACATTTTACATCCTTCATTGTTGACTTAGGTGACACCAACAGCATGCCCTCATGAATTTCTTTATTTTTACTACTTTGCAGTGGCGTGGTAAATAATAACTGGCTGGATTCTCCTAGGACAGTGCTAGACATTTATCATGAGCTTATACATTCTGGACTTCGTATATGGATGTTCAAGTTCTCTCAATTTCCGAATTTGCATTTACGTCTTTGCTTTCTTATTTCAAATTTATTCCTACACATGGTATGTTTTCCCCTAACTGTGTCATCCCCGTTCCCTCCATTGTTTAGACAGAGATTTGCTGACATTCTTAGTTTTGTTTGATTTTCTATACGACAGTGGTGATACAGATGTTGTGATCCCAGTTACGTCCACCCGTTACAGCATAGATGGGAGGATGGACCCAAGAGTATGCAGGACTTACCTTTGTCACCGTGAGGGGAGCAGGCCACGAAGTCCCATTGCATAGACCCAAACCTGCTCTCACACCAATCAAAAGCTTTCTATCAGGAAGGTCAATGCCATGCTTGGAACGAGTCAGCCTCAGTGACTCATGAAGCTTGCATTCTCACTTGAATTGTCAAATAAAGAAAGCATTTGTGATTCTTATAAAATCCGAAGCAACTTTTGAGATCATAATGGAATTCGTCAAGTTCTTATTTTCTTAGATATCTTGCAATGAAGCATGGGGAACCATGTGTAATATGTAGTCTGTGCAACTGCGACGGGTGTCACATTAACAAGATAACAATAAATTGAGAAAACAGGATAAGAAATTACTTTAAATTGAATGAGCATCTTGTCACTTGCTATGTTTTGTCATCGAGGGACATGCAGATATTTTAAGTGCAAACGGTACTGCCTTCAATGACTCTGGAGCTGTATACTCCAAGCCAAAGCCTTTACATGCTGAAGGCAGTAGCCAAAACTCTACAGTGGATACTGGATGGTATCTTGCCTCTGAATGGAGGATTTAATTCCCAAATATAATTATTGGGTATAAGTTGAATTTAATTCAATTTAATGTATCTTTATTAATAAAATCTAGTTTAGTAAAATAACATGAAATGTTTCAAGAAAATATTATAAGCATATCCTCTTCTTTAATTTTTGCCGTCATCTTTTGACACAAGAGTCGGTAGAAGAAAAACTTAACCAAAGAAATGATAAATCTATAAACCGAAAATGGAAAATAATAAAAAATTGAGATTATTGGGAAAAATTATTGAACCTGTTGCCGAGTTGAGCGTGCAGATCAATGACCATTTTTTCTTCATATTCTGATAAAAGACCTCTTTTTAAGTCAGGCCTAAGATAATTTGTCCATCTAAGCCTGCAGCTTTTTCCATACCTTAACAAACCTGCAATCACCCATAATAACTCTGTTCAATATTTAAGACTTTAATTTACAGTAAATATATCTGGTTAAATTAAAAAAAAAAACAAATAATTAATTGATGTTTGAATAGCAGCTTAGACTCAATGTTATCAATAAAGTGTTTTAGCTTTTCTTAAAGTGGTGTCCTTAATCTATTTTTACATGGGAACGTGGAATACTACTTTGATTTTTCAACTCATTCATATTTTTTTTTTTTGAAGATTTTTTTAATATTAGATATTACTTTAAAGAATAAAAAACGGACTTTCAAGCCATTCAACAAAATCAATACACATTGCTAATGCAATTGCTTTGCTTTAACTCTTTCCGAATGTGAAAACACAAAAGTTCTAAAAAAATCTTCATGCAAATATGGCAAATAAGAAAAGAGAAATTATTATAGCTAGATTATGAGTTTTGAAACCCCAGTAAAATGCATTTCACTTATTTAGGCTTGAATTTTCTTATTTACATACCAACCATATTCCACTGAAGCTAGGCATCATATCAAGATAGGTTTTTTGTTACTGCCCACAACCGGATAGCCGGTTATTTAAACCGGAAATCCGGATTCGCGTGGGTAGGTCACTGCCCACAACCGGATATCCGGTTATTTAAACCGAAAATCCAGATTCGCGTGGGTAGGTCACTGCCCACAACCGGTTAGCCGGTTACAAATTTCCGAATAGCCGGATTCGCGAGTATGTATTGTGCTTTAACAATAAGAATATGTTTTTATGGAGTTAAGTTGTTTTTCATAATCTTTGATTTTAATAAATAAATTATTGTTTTGAATTTCGGATTTGGACCTATTTCAAAATATTTAAATGTTTTGAGTCATTCTATAATTTCTCATATTTTGGATCATATCTTAATTTCAGAAAGTTTTAATTTAATAAAGTAATAATTAGAAATTCTAAAATTGGACCTATTTAAAAATTTAAATAACGTTTTGGGTTATAACATAGTTTCATGCAGTTTTGAGGTTAAACTGTATTTTTAAAACAGAATTCATTGCAACGCTTTACATGAAATATGCAACTCATTACGTAAAGTTCGCAATTTCGACGTCAAACATGAAACGGACGAGAATATTCCAAAATATTATTTATTTTGGCTTTATCCAAAACATGCAACTTCATACGTCAAACATGAAATTCAGACGTCAGACATGCAATAACTAACGTTAAACATGAAACTTGCAACACTTCACGCGAAATATGCAACTTATCACGTAAAGTTCACAACTTCGACGTCAAACATGAAACGGACGAGAATATTCCAGAATATTCTTTATTTTGGCTTTATCCAAAACATGCAACTTCATACGTCAAACATGAAATTCAGACGTCAGACATGCAATAACTAACGTTAAACATGAAACTTGCAACGCTTTACGTGCAATATGCAACTCATTACGTAAAGTTCTCAATTTCGACGTCAAACATGAAATGGACGAGAATATTCCAAAATATTATTTATTTTGGCTTTATCCAAAACATGCAACTTCATACGTTAAACATGAAATTCAGACGTCAGACATGCAATAACTAACGTTAAACATGAAACTTGCAACGCTTTACGTGAAATATGCAACTCATTACGTAAAGTTCGCAATTTCGACGTCAAACATGAAACGGACGAGAATATTCCAAAATATTATTTATTTTGGCTTTATCCAAAACATGCAACTTCATACGTCAAACATGAAATTCAGACGTCAGACATGCAATAATTAACGTTAAACATGAAACTTGCAACACTTCACGCGAAATATGCAACTTATCACGTAAAGTTCGCAACTTCGACGTCAAACATGAAACGGACGAGAATATTCCAGAATATTCTTTATTTTTGCTTTATCCAAAACATGCAACTTTATACGTCAAACATGAAATCGAGACGTCGGACATGCAATAACTAACGTTAAATATGAAACTTGCAGCGCTTTACATGAAATATGCAACTTATTACGTAAAGTTCGCAATTTCGACGTCAAACATGAAACGGACGAGAATATTCGAGAATATTCTTTATTTTGGCTTTATCCAAAACTTGAAACATCGTACGTCAAACATGAAATATTTCCGTCATACATGCAACAATTGACGTTAAACATGAAACTTGCAACACTTCACGCAAAATATGCAACTTATCACGTCAAGTTCGCAACTTAGACGTCAAACATGAAACGGGCGAGAATATTCTGGAATATTTTTTATTTTGGCTTTATTTAAAACATGCAACATCTTACGTTAAACATGCAATTGGGACGTCGGACACGCAACAACGGACGTTAAGCATGCAACCTGCAACACTGGACGTGAAATATGCAACTTATCATGTAAAGTTTGCAACTTCGACGTCGAACATGAAACAGACGAGAATATTCTTTATTTTGGCTTTATCCAAAACTTGAGACATTTAACGTCAAACATGAAACCGAAACGGCCGACATGCAACAACGAACGTTAAACATGAAACTTGCAACACTTCACGCGAAATATACAACTTATCACGTAAGGTTCGCAACTTCGACGTCAAACATGAAACGGACGAGAATATTCGAGAATATTCTTTATTTTGGCTTTATTCAAGACATGCAACAACTTACGTCAAACATGCAACCCTGACGTCCGACATGTAACAACGAACGTTAAACATGAAACTTGCAACACTTCACGTAAAATATGAAACTTATCACGTATAGTTCGTAACTTCGACGTCAAACATGAAACAGACGAGAATATTCGGGAATATTATTTCTTTATTTATTTTGGGCTTTATTTAACACACGCAACATCTACGTCAAACATGCAATCGAGACGTCAGACATGCAACAACTGATGTTAAACCTGAAATACTATTTTTTTCATTTTCAATTTCTTTATTTTTTACCATTTTATTTCATTATATTATATTGTATTATATGGTTTGTATTATATTATTTAATTTATTTATCTTTTGCTATTAATTATATTATAAAAAATTATTTTGACTTTTTTTAATTTTTATATTGTATTTTTATATATTTTTTTAAAAAAATATGGTGCAACCGGTTTGTTAACCGGCTGCACCAAGTCTTTGGCTGCCAAATGGCAGCCAAAGACAGCCGGGCTCTCTTTTTGAGAGCCCGGCATGGTGCCGGCTACAATGCTCCCGGCATTGTAGCCAAACCCAAAACGAAGGCCGAAACTACGTTGCCACATGGGTTTGTACCCACCCTTTTTTGTCTTTTCAAGGTTAATTGTAATGGAATCCATTTATTTGTTTAAAGAACAAAAAAATTAAAGAATTTTATATTTTTACACATTAGTCCTGCACCTAAAAATTTTCAATTACAATGATGTTTTTGGAAGCCACAATCTATTTCAGAAGCACTTTTCAAAACTTGGCCTTAGGCCGAGTGGTCAGGGTTACTGCCCTCCAAATTGGAGGGTAGCAGTTCGAACCCCCACAAATGCATTGTGAGGGTATTTTCTTCTTCAATTAAAAATTGAGTGAAGATAATCTATTTCCTTACCCAAGAGTGAGGAGTAGACATCTCTCGAATATTTGTGAGGGTTAAAATCTGAACAGAGCTTCATTAGCATTGATGTAAGTTGGTCCTAGTAATAGTCTGATTTGTAAATATCAGTTATAGTCTCATGTAATATGAGTTGTAGTTTGAGCATTAGTCTCATGTAATAAAAAAAAAAAAGCATTTTTCAAAGATGCTAACATGAATACAATACTCCAACATCATAGACTTGTCAATTTGGAGAATATAAGTTTTTTTTATTGCAATATATGTAGAGAAGAGAATGCATAAATGGTTAGAGTTGAAGAAAAAAAAATCCATTTCACTACCAAACTAAAAAATTTAAAAATAAAAAATTGGTCATGGCCATGGTTCTGTTTTCCAGCACTTAGCCATTAATCTGACAAGAATGTAACACAATATATATATATATTGTAAGGGTTAAACATGCGTATTTAATTTTTATTATAAATCACTATGCATTTTATAATATGAAAAGCTAATTAATGTGTTTTACATAAAAAAATCTTATTTTTTATTTACTTTTCCTAAAATGATTAATATTAAAATATAATTAAAATTATTTACAATATAGAAACAAACTAATAAAATAAAAGTATTACTCATCTTTTTAATTACAAAAAATTAATTAAGAATATTTAAATTATTTTCAAATAGAGTAATCCAAAAATACAAAATCCTTGTTCAAATGAATAAAAATGAATTTATGAATTGATAAACTCATGATTTTACGAATTGATAAACTAACACTTTATTATTATTATTATTATTAGTAAATTAATATATTTTTCTACATAATCAAATAATTTATAGTATGTTAAATAAATATTATGTTACAAGAAAATAATAAAACATTAATTATATATAATATGAAATTAAATTTATTTTCATATTTTGTGCATTTCATCCATTTGAGATAGTAAAATTTCTTGCATTAGAGAAAAAAAAAGGTATAATATCTCTCACATGGGAGGAAATTGACTGCCATTTTGTTAAATTAAAAAAAATCATGTATATATTTATTGTCAATTATGGTTAGTAAAAAAAATACAATGTTTAGCTATATATTAAATTAATTAGTTTATTAATTAATAAGAGAATTATTAATTTAAATAAATATTAACAAATGTAAGAATAAGCCATTTAATTGAAAATCTAGTTCAATAATCTAAAAAGAATTTAAAATATTATGGACTTACATGTTACAATTTAACAACTTTTAATTTTTCTTATTTTGTATAAACAATAGGGGCATTTAATGTTAATAACCTAACAAATGCATCTAACCCGTTGTACAACTTTTGGGTTGAATCTAAAGGTGTATTTCAAAAAGATAAAAAATAGGGTACCAAACACCATGGGTAATATAGCTGGACACGAACCTTCGAAGGCAAAGTTAGGCTCCTTTTCCGGAGATTTTCCAAATGGACTTGAAAAGAATCAATAAATAATTTTTTTTTAATTTAAAAATATGAAGGGTAGTATTGTAAATGTAGGGAGAATGCACATACCAAAGCGAGCATTGGTAGCAAGTCTGCTTGTGTTGAACATGCTCATGGCTACCCGTTTCTCGGTGTCGCGCTCAGTTCACCCAATATTAAGAAAGTCACCAAAACGCATATCCCAATTGACCTCAAAATATTTACACAAATCCCAATCCTGTCCTCTCTGGTCTTCTTCTTTCTCCTTTTGTCTCCAATCTCTTCACAAATCCAAAACGACCTCACTCTCTTTCTCTACTAGTTCTACTTGCCCCCCTTCTTCACTCTCTATGGCCGCCTCCGCGACTGCTTCTGCTGTTGATGACTTATCTCTCAAAGACAATCCGTTGTTGCAGGACTTTGAGTTTCCTCCTTTTGATGTCGTTAAGGCCGAGCATGTCCGGCCTGGGATTCGTGCTCTTTTGAAACAACTGGTACTGGATTTTTTTTTCTGTTTCTGTTTCTGTTTGTCTTTTTATTGCCTATTGATAATCAAGGGTATTTGATGTATCTGTTTTATGTTGGGGCTTTGATTGTTTCTATCGTGGGTTGTGATTGTAGGAAAGTGATTTGGATGAACTGGAGAGAACAGTGGAGCCGTCATGGCCAAAGTTGGTGGAGCCACTGGAGAAGATTGTAGATCAACTGACTGTTGTTTGGGGGATGATCAATCATCTGAAGTCTGTTAAGGACACTCCTGAGCTCCGTTCTGCCATTGAAGAAGTCCAGGTGTGTGTTTTCAAACACATCCATATAATATGTTTATATGTTTTCAACTTTGATTTTGTTGTCAAGACATACTACTTGAATTGCGTAAAGTACGTGTACTGTTTACAGTTTTTCTGAATTTTGGCTCTTAAATTGTTTTCATTTGGTTTGCAGCCAGAGAAAGTGAAGTTTCAGCTTCGTTTGGGTCAAAGCAAACCCATCTACAATGCATTCAAAGCTATTCAAGAATCTCCTGAATGGAATGCTTTGAGTCATGCTCGCAAACGTATAGTCGAATGTGAGTAAAATTAAATTATTTATATTGTGTACCTGGAGTAATTGCTCCTCTTTTGTCGAATTTGGATGCTTAAACTTGCGGTTATTCTATAATCTAAAATTATTATTATTGATACCTTGCTTCTATCTGGTGCATTTTGATTGGACAATGAAATTCACAAGATTTTTTTTTTACTTGGGATGCGATGCCTACATTCTACCTGAATTTCTATAACAATCATACATAACATTCATTTTTCAGATATTTACAGTGTTTGTCTTTGCTACTCTGGTAGTAAATAAGTTGACTGCTGATCTCCAGGCTCCAGCATACAGTTAATGTGTCAAAATTCGGACGAATGTATCTTGAATTAATGTTAGTTCATACCCAACCATTGTCACAAATCAGATCATGTTTTCATGAATGAATTTACGTTAGTGAATATATGTCAAGATCTTGAATGTTGGCTAATGCTCTAACAATTAAGATGGTTAAATTAAATGATAGATTGATACTTTTTAGCTGCTTTACTTGGGAAAAAGTAAATTTCCATTCATTTTTTATTTTCAAAATTTATGAGAGGTTGCTATGATTTAAGAACTTGATTTTTGGAAATTCATGATATGAGTTATTATATCTGAGACTTTATGTCTAACTTAGGAATGGGAGCCAAATGGTTTACAATTTGGTTGCCTCGTTTTCTTTAGTTCTCTATGAATATTGAAGTCTAACCTTGAGTTATTAGTCTAATATGTTTTATATTGGTGCCTGTGCAGCACAAATAAAGGAAGCGGTTCTCAATGGTGTCTCACTGGAAGATGATAAACGAGAACAATTTAACAAGATTGAGCAGGTTTGTTTCAAGTGGAAATTATTGATGCCCATACGGGATAAACTGAAAGATATTTTGCTTTGTTTGATGCCTTGTATTCGTATATATTCTGCTGTAAATTTCTATTTCAAGTTCTTGGTTGGCCTTTATCATTTCATAGAAAGTGCATCTTATGATTCAAATAAACATCTAGGTTGACTGTGCTTACCCTTACAAAACTTAATGCATTTTTTATTATGTGTGGAAGACAGTCATAGCATTAGCATGAAATCATATTTGATCTTTTTCATCTTAAGCCGTTCTTATCGTCCTACTAACAATCATTTATACATTGAACCATGATGGGGTTGGCCACCTGAATCATGCTTTCCTTGTCTAGAATTGTACGATCTTCAGTTGCTGTCATCTCTCCATTTTTCTTTTTTCCTTCCCATTTGGTGATTCTAATATTAATCCGACCCCATTCATGCCGAAAACCAATATTGTACTTATTTAGATTATGTATTTTCTTTTTCTTTTCTTCCAGAGTGAAAAGGATCACATTTAACAGAATTTTCCAAAACCTTATAATCTTTACTTATGTCACTTTGTTCCATTAAAAGTTGGCTGCTGAGTAAGCGATACTTTATTTTGAGTTTAAGTAAGGAGGCTTCTGTTCATGATCCTTGACTTGTTTAGTAGCCTTTTGTAAATTAATATTGAAATGATCCGCAGGAACTGGAAAAACTCTCTCATAAATTTTCGGAGAATGTTTTGGACGCCACAAAGAAATTTGAAAAGTTAATAACCGATAAGAAAGAAATTGAAGGATTACCTGCCACTGCTCTTGGTTTGGCTGCACAAACAGCGTTGTCCAAGGTATTTTATTTCAGAACCTAGTATTTTTTATTTTTTTTTCCTGTCTCTATTTTCATTCATCCAGTCTGGCTCAGCATATCTTATTGTACTATATTTTCACTTATGTATTTTCAATATGTAATAACAGGGGCATGAAAATGCAACTGCTGAGAATGGGCCATGGATAATTACATTGGACGCTCCAAGTTTTATGTCCGTCATGCAACATGCTAAAAATCGTGTTTTGCGTGAGGAAGTCTATCGAGCTTATGTGAGTCGTGCCTCCAGTGGTGATTTGGACAATACACCAATCATTGACCGAATATTGAAGCTTAGGTTGGAAAAGGCTAAACTTCTCGGTTACAAAAACTATGCTGAGGTACGAGTCTTTTGTCTTTCAAAACAAACTTCCTTTTGATAGTCTGACAGAATCAGGTATTATCAGGTGAGCATGGCAATGAAAATGGCTACTGTTGACAAAGCATTTGAGCTGCTAGAAAAGCTTCAGAGTGCTTCCTGGGACCCTGCAGTTCAAGGTATCTCCCTAGATGTAATTATTTTGTGGATGAAAGGATTTCTCCGTGTGTTGTCTTTTAGGTTTTAGTCCTTAAAGCTATCTCTTAGATATATATTTTTCTGAGGATGCAAAGGCTTACTCTCCATATCACCTTTGAAGCGTTACATAAAGCCTAGTTATCAGAAGGGTTTTATTTGGTAGGATTTACTCTTATTTTGGAAGGTGTTTGGTAAGTTTTTGATATTCTGGAAATGTTTATATTTTCATGCTAGTTATGACACACTCACATTTAGCTAGCTGGCTGGGTAGCTAATTGGTAGACCGATGGTTGTACAATATCATAAATTATTGCTTGTTTTGAATTTAGTAGGTGCACCATGACTTGGGTCACTTTTCCGTGGTATTGTTTACTGAGGATATCTATGTTTGATGCTCTGGTGACACTGTTATAAGTTATGAGGGTAGAAGTATTTTTCTTTTGATATATTTTACACATAATTTCATGGGTTGATCAAAATTTGATCTTTATTTGCAGACATGGAAGACCTTAAAAGTTTTTCCAAAAGTCAAGGTGCATTAGAAGCTGACAAATTGGACCATTGGGACATCAGTTTTTGGAGTGAGAGACTTCGTGAGTCAAAATATGAGATCAATGAGGTTGACTCTCTCTCTCTCCTCTCTCCATGCCACACACTTTTTGTTAACACTAATTCATTTCAGGCTTGTAACCCTTTACTGTTTAGATTATCTGCAAGTTGTGTGTCATCATGTGTGGGTGCACAATCAAATTTCCTCAGATACCTCAGTACATGGACACACTTATTTGTTCACTACTTTGAATTCTACAGGAAGAACTTCGGCCATATTTCTCATTGCCAAAAGTTATGGATGGCCTTTTCAATCTTGCGAAGACACTTTTTGGAATCGATATCGAACCGGCTGATGGTCTAGCTCCTGTAATAAATATACACAAATTTTTTCTTTGTTTTCTTGCTGTGACAGAGAATTTCTATTCACATCCTGCTTATGTGTGCTTATTGTTTAACAGGTTTGGAACAATGATGTCAGATTCTATTGTGTCAAAGATTCTTCAGGTAGTCCAAATGCATACTTCTATTTTGATCCATATTCCCGTCCATCTGAAAAAAAGGGAGGTGCGTGGATGGATGAGGTTGTTTCTCGAAGTCGTGTTCTGTCACGCAACGGTACTACGTCGAGGTTACCTGTTGCCCACATGGTGTGCAATCAAACCCCACCTGTTGGGGATAAGCCAAGCCTTATGACATTTCGTGAGGTGAGCATAAGCACTACTTTGTTTTTTTTTTTTTTTGCTCTTTAGACAATTTAAATTTGGGAATAAATTGGGTGAATCATCAGGAGCCTGTAATTTTTGACATGTCCAGGCCATGAACTGTTGTGGGGGCAGTTGGGTCAGAAGCAGTAGAAGTATATGTGATTAGCCAACTTGTTAGCTTCTTGTGAATTTCTTAAAACATCCAGTAGTGTATGGGTTTGCGGCTATGTTGTTGTTTCGCATGTAAATAGATGATTCAATTGTTGTTATTGTAAATATAAAGCTCAGTCCTTATGTTCACTTTATCTGCTAAACAGTTTCCTTTTCCTTCAGTAATATTCTCTTCCAATCCCTTCATTTGTCTTTTATTCTTCATTTTTATCATGTTATTGTTGAGAACAGTATCCATTATAGCCACTGTCATATTTTGTAACTGCATGCCCCCCTTCACCTTGGCCCTTTCTCAGTAAGAAGGCTTTTCAGTGGCGACCACTGCAGTCCAAGAACCCCAGTCAGCGGTATTGACCAGTGGGTGTTGCAGCTTTAACTTCATTGTAAATTATATTTTTTTCTAACACCTTGTGCAGGTTGAGACTGTTTTCCATGAATTTGGTCATGCACTTCAGCATATGTTGACCAAACAGGATGAAAGCCTAGTTGCTGGCATCCGGGGAATAGAGTGGGATGCTGTTGAATTACCCTCACAATTCATGGAAAACTGGTGTTACCATAGGTTATTTCTTCAAACCTAAGCCCTATTTATCATCCTTAAACTGTAGGATGTTTCAGATTGTAATTCAGTGATGGTTTTTTTTGTTTAAAGAAGTTTTTTTTTTTTGGCCGGGGGGGGGGGGGGGGCGCGGGAGGTGTAAGCAGCATTAGATTCAATTTGCTTGCTTGTATGCTTGGTAATGTTTTGTATTTCACAAGTATATTGTTGATTCATTTTTCCTATGAAAATTTGCATTTTCTGGAGCTCTTTGAGACAAATGCATAATTTTTTAAAATAGTTTTTCATTTTCATAATTGTTCTATTGTGGATTTGTACAGTGTGTGAGTATTTCTCATGGTTTTTCTTCAGGGATACTTTGATGAGCATTGCCAAGCACTATCAAACTGGAGAGAGTCTCCCTGAAGATGTATACTTGAAGCTGCTTGCTGCGAGGACTTTCCGTGCTGGCTCCTTTAGTCTACGTCAGGTTAGTGGAACATATGGTGCCCTATTTGGTATTGGATTTGGATACATATCTATATATTTCATACGATCTCTTTTAGGGTCTTGTTTGCCTTAGTAATGTTTTTTCTCTTTTAAGTAACACTTGCGCTGCTCTTATTTTTGTCTATGTTTTCATGAGTGGAGATCGTGAATTTTAGCAAATCTGTGTGTGCATGATGCACTGTTTTAACTCTTTTGGATTGTAATTTTCAGCTAAGATTTGCTAGTGTAGACTTGGAGCTGCATACAAATTATGTTCCTGGCGGGTCAGAGTCTGTTTTTGATGTCGATCAAAGGGTTTCGAAAAGAACCCAAGTGTTACCCCCACTGCCAGAGGACAGATTCCTTTGCAGCTTCAGCCATATATTTGCAGGTGTTTGTGCATGCTTAATTCATCTGAATTCTGTCTTCTATTTATACTATTTTGGTGTATGCTTTAATTGGATATTCCTATAATAATTATCCCTGTGGATATCAGGTGGATATGCTGCTGGATATTATAGTTACAAGGTAATCTTTTATTCTTGTGATCCTTGTCACTGTTGTCTTGCCTGCTAACCATGCAACCACACCCCTGCAATGGAAAAAAAAAAAATTGTATTATTCTCAGATGTTTTGGCATTACGTGGACCTCAATTGTATTCCTTCTACTTCTTTTCTTTTTAATGGAATCTGAAAGTATAATTTTCTATGTTGCAGTGGGCAGAGGTATTGTCTGCTGATGCTTTCTCAGCATTTGAGGATGCTGGATTGAATGACAGCAAGGTATTCTGGGGAAAGGAATACAGGACTATCTCACAGTCCTGCTTCATGCCTTGAAACTCAAATTTTCACTTATTAGATGCACTTCAAAATCAAATTTCCTTCTTCATGTAGCTTCTATGGTTCTACCTTATTTTTCATATTTGTACTTCTGATGCACTAGCCTAGGCCCTCAGAAAAGCTTTTGTTAGGAGCAGTTTTTCTCAATAGTTCCCGTCTACAGTTTTTAAAAGCTGTTCTTTATAATTATGTAGTTATATATTGCAACAGGCTGTCCAAGATACAGGGCGTCGGTTCAGGGAGACCATTCTTGCATTCGGTGGTGGAAAGCCACCATTAGAGGTTAGGCAACGCAAGCTGTTACAAATTTTATACATCATATCCATTATTCTATCGCATCATTTTCATCATTTGTAAAATAGAAAGCATTAAATTTGTTAATCTTGTATAGTATTTTGTTTTAGCCTACAATCCCATGTTATTGTTAAATGATGTCTTGTCCAGGTTTTTGTGGAATTCCGAGGGCGTGAACCTTCACCAGAGCCATTGCTCAGGCACAACGGTCTATTGTCAACAGCAGCCTCTGCTTAAGTTCTCTTATGTCGTTTTCTGTTCTGAAAAGGACGTGCGGCCTTGTTCTTTGTCCATTTTCAGAAGAAACAAAAAGAAAAGGGTATTCTTTTACGCCGTTCATAAGCTAAATATCGAAATGCTGTTGTAAGGGAACATTTTTTAGGGGCTATACTACCTGAAACAAACACATTTTGTTGCTTCTTTCTTCCTATGAAGTGATATACATTACTGTTCCCCAAAGCAAAACAAAAAAAAAGCGACATTCATTATACATGGATGGACTCAATAAAATTTCGCACAGCTTATGACGATGGATTTCTTTCAGATCTCACCTCAGGTTAATATTGTCACCTACTCCATGTGGGGAATTTGTATGCTTCTTTAGTACATTTTTTCCTTTTTCCCCTCTTAAGATAGCTGTGGCAGGAAGATAATCAAGCGGGAATTGCAGCAGATACACCTTGATACTTTAAAATTTATCTTAATACCCTAAAATTAGAATTTGCCAAAATTTTTATCAATACTCTTTAAAAACTGAGAGGAAATTATTAAACTATTCTTATTTAAAAACACTTCAACTCAAAGGCATCACTTCTGCTCAAACAAACAAAAACTCATCCTCCATTCTCAATTTCCTCACCAACATCACCTCTACTCAAACAAACATTCATTGTCCATACATATTAAATCGAACATCAATACGAGCAAACTGAGCTTGAGAAGGAGAAGATGCCACAACTGAGAAAGATAAGCCTAGTTTGTCACTACACAATCGCCGGCGAGAGTTAATCCTTTACTCCAAAATTGTTAGAATGTAACTACTTGAGGTAAGTAATTCCTTGTAATTAGTTTTCTTGTTGATATTTGGGGAAAAAAAATAAAAAATTAGGGTTTTATATTGAAAAAATAGATTAATTAGCTGTGAGTCTTTTATAACATGTTCGAAAACAAATTCTAGTTGTTTTGCTACATGCAAATTGTGAAAATGTGATGGATTATGCCGATTATAATTTCATCATATAACACACGACTTGGTCGTGTAAGGTTATATAAGATTCAAGTTTGTGTATTACACGACCTTCATGTATTGCACAATTACACGACCGTCATGTATTGCACAATTACACGACCGTCATGTATTGCACGATTACACTACTTTTATGTATTACACGATCTTCATGTATTACTTCTAAATAGTTTAGTATTGTTTTTTGAATTGATTAAGAATTGTTTCTTGAGATTTGATTTATTTTTATTATTTCTAAATAGCTGATTATTGTTTTTTGAAATTTTGATGAGATTTTAGAAACTCGCCATTTTTTAAGATGAAAGGAATTTTGTTTCCAGATTAAAGGGTAAAAAGTTCATCATTTCTCTAGTGTGTCTTTTGTGATATGTGTGTGTGTGTGTGTGTATTTTAACATCATTTCTGTAATTTAATTTTCTGTTTCTTGTCAATAGAATATACACATTACATTTAGTTTAATTAGGCTCACAATTGGGGATAATAAATTGGAATGGTGTAGATGTCTTATCTTGTGGAATGTCATCACTTAGAGATATCATAAATTTCCAATTATAAGCCATGGTAAGTCATGGTATGTCTACTTGAGTTCTTAGTGGAAACACTTTAATAACTGCAAATGATGTTTTTTTTTTGTGTATTTAATTGTAGTTAATTTCCTATAATTGATATGCTTTTTTCTTAATTGATTTTATGGAATTATTATATGCAGGCAGTCCTCATGTATGCATGTGCTTGGGAAGAAGAAGAAAGCACTTTCAAGATAAAAAAAGAATAAAATAATTTTAATATGTTTAATTGCGATGTTCATTAGCGTATCTTATCAAAATATTGAAAAATTTCTGCACTGATAACTTTGTTTATTTATACTAATGAATCTAATCATTTCTTGAACTGTCCGATGTGCAAATTTAGTTGACTTCCTGCAATTTATGAACCTAATTAACTGTGAGTACAAATTATACCATATAAAATACCATATATTTAACTGTTACTAAGAAATGTTTACATGCTTGCCCATAACTAGTACTTATAAACTGATTAAACAAAAAAGCTTTTCAAATGAAATCAATTAAGCTTGATTTCCCTTTATTGAAAAGGAGGATAAATCAATATTAACACGATACATAAATTGAAATCTAGAAAAATTAAGTTATTTCATAATGCAACAAATTTTAGTTGAAAAATTAAGTTCTTTCATAATGCAACTATCTTCTCCACCAATTCAGCATACGTTGTTGATCGTAGTATCATTATCCTTTTAGCCTTGGAATCTTTGAACTTATACTCATCATTTTGCTCAATCTATTCCCAATTGAAGAGAATAGGCGCATGTACCAAAATCATATCTGATGATACAATAAAAATAATAATATCAAATTTCATATATAAGTAACCACACGACCTACACGACTATATTACTTACACGACTTACACGACCTACACGACTATATTACTTACACGACCTACATGGCTTACACGACCTACATAACTGACTACATGACGTACACGATATCAAAAGGAATTTACAATGCGAAACATTTTCGCCATAAATAAATTATATTGCTGAAAAAATAATTAAACAACCTACATTGCATATATTTCTACATATAAGAAAAAAATTGTGAAAATGATTGAAAATAAAACATTATAATGTGAGGAAATTTTCTAAATTTTCTTAAAAATTAAAAAACTTAACATTAACATATCTTATTGAGTTGTTTAATAAGCAATGCACCTCCTTTCAGTTAAAGAAAGGGTAGAGGTTAAAGAAAAAAATACAAAATTGTATTTGTGTAAGAAATTATGAGAAATTTTAAGAGATTTAGAGAGAATTCCAGCGGTAAGAAGAGATGTGGGTGAAAGAAATATAAAGATAGTGAAGTTGAGTGAATTTGATGCATTCATTGAGGGTATTTCAGACTTTACTCACATTTTGAGAGAATGTTTCTTACGATTGATTTTCGTGACAAGATCCAAAATTTCAGATTATGCTATATCAAGCTTGTTTGACTAAAATGAAGTCACTTGGTAAGCGATTTTTAAACAGTTTTATTAAATTTCCTTAATTAAGAACGCAGAAAACTGAAACTATCAAACACATTAGAATTTTCCAAGTCAGCCAAATATTAAAGAAATTCTCAAAGATCAATGTCCTACCATCTTAAAAACATGTGGAAAACTCAAATAGACAAGGAAAGCTAACACATCTGCTTAAATAGCAAAGAAGCTTACGCATAAGATTTTAACAAAGCTTCACTCAAGTAAACGAACAAAACTGAAACCAAATATTCTAATAACCAAAATTGTAGACAAGACAACATCATGCACAGTACCCAGTAGTATTCTCTTGCTCCTCCATAGATAATTAAAAGAAAAAAGAAAACATAAAGCTATTACTAAATCATTACATCAGACATTGGACACAACTCAACTCACGGTTTATGCTACTGGAAGCTCAATACTGGTTGCCGTCGCTGGTGCAACATACACTTCTTCCTTCAGAGGGTGGATGGTAACCAGATCAGGCAAAGGTGTTGTTGGCCCTTGCTTGCCCTTTTGATCCCATTCAAGCATGATCTTCACCTTGATACCAAGCACACCCTGTCTCCATTTTAAGTGCAAATAATAAGATTGCTAATGCATTTGTACTTTGAAATGCAAGTATAGCAAAAACAAACCATAGTAATCGCCGTTACCGCTCAAGCACAATAACCGGCACAGAAATTAACATCACAAAAATTAAACTGACCTGTCTAAGAAGAACATGTCTTACAGCTGAGTCGATGTATTCATTCACAGGTTGACCTGAGGATATCATGTACCCATCTTTAAATTTCATGGACTTCGCACGTTGAGCCCGGAGCTTTCCACTCACAATAACCTTAGATGATACAAGAAAATTAAACTTTGAAATCGAAAACTCATCTACGCAAATAAACATGTAAAGGGTGAATAAGTACAGGCATACCTCACATCCCTTGGCACCACTCTCCATGATAAATCTCAGCACACCATAGCATGCCCTATATGATGATGAAATCACAAGTTGTCATACCAGGAAAAAATTGAAAAATAAGTAAAAGATTAAATATGCTCAACAAACAATTTTCTCCAAAACCTCACTAATTCCAAGAACTTTAAAGCATACATTGATAGCAAACAACTCATGCAAACAGCCATACAGCAAGGATTAACATCTCCTAACACAGTTTTATATCATTATGGCTTCTCATTCTAACATTGGAACAAAAGAAAGGCAACCATTAAATTTACCATCCAATCCGTTTTCGCAAGGAATAACACCATCATTCCTTGGTTTTTCAGGGAATAGATGAAATTTTATAGTCATCCTCCGACACGAGGAAGGTATCTGTGTTAACCAACTCGCTGTAAAGACGACTTCAACAAGTAAAAATTCATACCAGAGTACAAAAACAGTGTACCATATTGGATAAAGAGAAAACATGTAGAAAGTTTAAGCTTGCATGTGTAGCAATCCACATAACCGAAAAAGCAAAAGAGAGATAAAGAGATGTAAGAAGATTCAAAAGAAAAGACACCAACACAATTCTATCTCAGTAGTAATCTACCATCAATCCATAACTCCTTAAAGCCTTGTTACTCAAAATTTGCGATATGATTAATATCTACCTTCGAACAGCGAGACCTCCAAGAAGCTTGTATCGCAGAGACTCAGCCTGAGCAATGGCACAGAGACCCCTATTGTTAACTTTCTCAGCATATAGCTCCACACTATTCTCTGGAAACTTGAATCGTTTCTGAACAACAGAAGTAAGCTCCCTAATCCTTCTTCCCTTCTCACCTAACATAAAGAATATTTTCACATTAAAATCTCCACTCCGTTGATGAGAATACAAAAAATTAAGAAAGTTCAATGGAGCTATGAATGCCACATCTAAACATTTTTAATCAAAGCTAAGTATTAACAATTCGAATCCATTTCTTAAAACTCTAAAAGTAATAATGAGAATTTTACCGAGAACATTCTGAGTGCGAGTGGCCCTAATGATGATCTCAGTGCGCACAGGTGTAACCCTAACTTCGACACCAGAGTATCCATCTTCCGCAAGCTCTCGGGTCAGAACTTCATTAAGCTCCGCAAAGAAGACACCGTCGGCAACAAACTGGCCCCAAAACACGATTCGAAGTAAATCATAATCGCTTGGCAAATTGTTTAGATCAACAAGACCATCGAAATTAACAAAAGAGAAAATGATGTTCAACAAAATAGGAGATCCAAGTCGCATAATATTTCAATTTCATTGTGAACAAAAAATTTGGTCAAAAAAAAAATTATAGACGCAGAAACAGCCAGATCAGACTAAAGAAAAATGAACTGATATTCATACAACTTTTTTGGTTAGATTATTATGAAAGGAACCAAAACAACCGGAGAAAAAAAGAGGGAACTGACTTTCCGCTTCTTGCTAATCTGAGTAGCCATGTTTCTCAGAATCCAACACCGCTGCTGCTTCGCCGCTTTGGGAGTCTCTCACTCTTTAGTCCGTAAACCCTAATGTTTGCGAAAATATATACTCGCCTGCTTATATCCCAGTATGTTATAAATGTTATATGTTTTTGAAAATAAAGGGCAAAAAAAAAAGTAAATTTATCTATTATTGGACGGCCCCACGGCCACGCTGAAGGCTACAATTAGAAAATTGTTTATTTTTTTGAAACATTGAAAATAGAGGATTAAAATACATTACAAATTAAAATTCTTTTATAAAAATAAATAATGTGACTCAAAGGATTCACAAAGTAATTTTCAATTATATTTTTTTTGGGAATTCTAAAGATTAAAGAAAGTGGGAGGTTAAAAAATTCAATAACTCATTTAGGCTTTGAGAAGTGCCCACCCCTTTACTTTTAGTGCGCACCCCTATAATTTTATTAAACTAAAACAAATAACTGAAGTCACATGGCAGTCATATTATATTACCGTATCAATTGTTAAGAGAAAAATAATATGTATATTTAGAAGACTAGTAGCGCTTCCATCATAAATAGAATTGTCATTTACTGATTTTGAATTGTGAATTCCATCATCCCATTCAGGAATCAAAAATACAGTACATACAAAATTTGTATCATATCATGTCCACGAACCAATATTATTATTGCAAGTAAAATACAATTACACTGCGGTTTCGATACAAAAATAAATCCACAAGGAAGCCAAGCATTGCTTTGAAGCCATCTTTGTGCAAGTATTCCCCCATGATATCAGATATTACACGGAAAAACAACTCAATTTCTCAGGTCATGTAAAAAGTACTCGTGTAACACCACAAGCTACTGCAACTATATAAACACCTCGGTCATTTGTATTCAGAATTTCCAACTTTACATGCGCAAACATGCAAATCAGTTGGCAGCCTTTAATTTATTTGTTCTCTCCTTCTTGTTTTATCAAAAACTGCACTTCACTATAATCACGTGTTAGAAGTCTGAGTGATACAAACAGACTAGGCTAGAGTGAGTAATGGGAGCACGGCAGAGAGGGCATTCAGGCTTTTCATTGCACCATTCCATGATGCAGTTCCTGCAAATAGAGCATTCTGTAAGTAAAACTAAAGAGATTGGTGCAGTTCAGTGCCTAAAAATAAAAGAATATCAAGAGACTACCAGCAGAATACATGACCACAAGGAGTAGCTGTTGGATCTTGGCGATTGCTCAGACAGAGTGTGCATTTACTGACTCCAGGTGCAGCTTGAGACTGACAGACACAAAATAAAAGCTACAAAATTATTCTGCCTCATTCACAAATGAGATGAACATGATAAACTGTGAGCCCCACTGCACAAGTAGGAAATTTATACACTGAGCAAAGTGGATTTATCTTTTCATGCTGCAAAAGCAGGTTTTGGCATCATTTAGCTTTGTTTGACAAAGCCTGCATAACCAAAAAATAACATAGTGGATGGTCTAAAGCACCAACAGCAATCATCCATATAATATGCCCAGGGATCCGAAGGTCTTTTGGTAACAAGGAAAAGCATTTCCCCGTGTTACAGGTTAATGATGTAAACTATGCCCATTTGCATTATTATCCTGACAACTTGAAAAGCAAACCAGAATATAAATTACATTACTGCATTATTAAATTAGTACACTTGAGACACACCTCTGAAGTTGATGTGGAATCTAGGACCCAACCTCCCTTGTCACTCTCCGATGGTATCAAACTGCCTTCTTCATTTAAGACAGGCAAACCTCGCCCTACATAGTGGCAAAGAAAGCAGTTTTAATAAATCATGGGTAATCAATCAGTCACATAACACAGGAAAATCTCTCCATGTAGCCTCAATCTGACAGATCCTCATAAAATATTCCTACTATCAAAATGAGATTATATTGCTCATTTTGTTGTTTTGTTGTTGGCTATCTCAGGTGCTTCATTCATATTGAAATTCAAACAAGTTGACAATCCAAATTCTATCAACCCAAATTCTCAAGTTGGTGAATGCACAGACGTTTTGCAATTTGTCCAGTTTATTCTGCATGCAACTTAGCAGATTTGCTTAATTTGAAAATTCAAATGAACAAGAGAACATCTAGCATATGATGCACGAATTAAAGTAGACTTTCTTTGTTGAAGATGGCTCACTTTATCAGGTCACTTCTAAAGAAATTATAAGCAGTATCAAATATGAATTCAAAAGTAAAAACCTGTTGATGCTTGTTGAAACCCTAGAGATGTGTGATGAACTGAACTTGCAATAGAAGATAAATTGCTGCGGCGTAGACCTTCAGCAGCAATTATACAAAGCTGAATCAAAAGGAACACGCCTAATATTTGATATCTGCACCAGAAGGCAATAAACAAGTTGAAATACTTTGCATAAATATTTAACATTTGCTTGGAATACCGGGTGCTGATGCAAATTTAACTGCCAATTAGGCAAATAATGAAAACACATGAGCACACGGACACACACACACAAACAACAAACAGATTTAACAACAGCAACCCTACAAGTCCTTTGGAGCATTGCAATAGAACAGGCAAGAAGAATCACTTACCTAGGCCTTTGATTTGTTGGCTTTCCAATGAATACATAACGAATACCAGCCGTGCGTTTTGATATATGATAATATAGTCCTGAGAAAAAAAAAAAGAAATGTGAATACAGTTTCCATTCAATACCTAATCTAAATGGCACTGCTATATTTGAACCTCAAAAATCACCTTCAAAGTAGAAGAACATGAGGTTGGCACGGAGAACCAACTGCAAAAACTCACGTACTATAGGAAGCACCTAAACATTCAACAGTAGAGAACTCTCAAGTAAGAATGTATTACACAAGGTGTTCATATAGCAAATTACCAGGGGAGCGCAATCATATTATTATGCTGTCATGAGCGTAATATTTAGAGTTTCGGTAATACCATAGGCCATCTTCGAATCACATATAACCGAAGTCCATTTAATTTTTCTTTCAACCTTGATACTGCAGAATAAACACGAGGTGCAGAAGAAGATGGAGATTCTATCGTCTCTAAAGATTGATCTCGACTGCTCCCTGCAGCATTGTATCTATCAAATTCATCTGACTGAGATTCAGCAAGAGCAATCCCACGTGAAGCTACTCTAGAGCTAAAGAATGGCCGAGTCACCCATTTATTAATAAAATAGAGTACAAAGGAATTGATATAAACAACAAAAGCGAAAAACTAAGGACAATTCTAAACCTGATTCTTTCAGCTATGTAAGGAACTGCTGTCTGGTATACAATAAAAAGAGCACGCCTTGCTGGCGTTGGAGGGAGTCTTTGAGGACCTACAACCTAACAAAACAACTGTCAACTAATTTCTATCCTTATAAACTGCTTTAAACTAACCATGCTTAATTTAAAAAAAAAAATTCAAACAGAAGGACTACAAGCTGAATTTTGAACAGAAACTAAACCGATTGAAACCTGAGTAATGTCGCAGTATTCCTCTCCCAGTGTTTGCTGTCCGGAACCTGTTGTTAATACATAGTACAGCATCTGCCCGACCAGTTTTGTCTGCATTAAATTTCACAACCAAGGATAGCGATTGACTGTCAAATTGGGGGGGTTTCGGAAAACGGAGAGCTAGGAGCTAACTGACTCTAACCTCACTCTGATAAGCTACAGCAACTCTTGTACCGAAGAGTTGGCGAAAGGCGTCGCGGCAGGCATCGTAGATGAAAGAGGCGTACTGCTCGTCTTTCTCGGCAGCTCTCATTATTTCTGGCTGAGCCGCCGGTGGAAACCGCCGTGTCTCGCCTGAACCCATCTCTCGCTGGTGCGTCGCGTTTCTGATCGTTGATGATTCAGATGAGCGGATATCAATTACTACCCAGAGAGCTACGACGCCGTTCCTTTCTGGATTCCAAAACAATAAAAGTAAAAACAAGATATTAAAAGAAACATGCAGTTTAGAGATATTTTCCAAAACTTTAGGGGAGGTGTGTGGTGATTTCCATTTTAGTATATACTGATAAGCAAATCGTCGAAGGCATGAACTTTTTATTTTTTAAGCGACATCCAATTTATTAATATTATCCAATTTAAAAAATTTCATTATTAAAAGAGGAAGAAAAAATTTAAAGCAATACAAGGATTTTGACAAAATTAGACATCAGAATATCAGAAGTTAATTTCAAAAGATAGAGAGTATCACTGATATTAGGATAAACTCCAGGGATTGCGCATGAAAATTGATTTTTAAGGTAAAAAAAATAGGTGAATGAAATTCATCTGAAATGAAAGTAAAGTTCAGGTATAGGGTTGCACTATATTATATATATAATGTAATATATAAAAAATTTATGAATTGTTTAATTATAATAACTCAATTATTTTATATAGTATAATTTTTTTTTAATTTTAGATGATAATTTGAAAATTACATAATGGTACATATAATGTTAAAAGAGAATGACCCTCGGCATGAGACGAACAGAAATTGCGTTGGTGCGTAATAACGAGAGCTTGCCTTGAAATGAAAGATTTGTCTGATTAAAGTAAAGCTAAAAGAAAAATAAGCTTAGCCCAACCGGAAAATAAACTGCCGCCTTGACCCCAAAAACAAAAAAAATCAGACAAAGGAATTGAGAATGGCGAGAGCTGGAGGAATAACAAACGCAGTGAATGTAGGAATAGCTGTTCAAGCTGATTGGGAAAATCGCGAGTTTATCTCTCACATTTCTCTCAACGTTCGCCGCCTCTTCGAATTCCTTGTCCAGTTTGGTATTTATTTCCATTCTTCTTCTTTTCATCTTCATATAAATATAACTACTATGAGCCGATCGTTTGAGATAATAGTGGACCGTTTGAAACTTCTTAATATCCATTTCGTATTCAGATCAGATGGTTACAAAATTTATGCCCTTAATAATTAAATTTGTTTTATCAAGATTAGGGCTAGATGTCGATTGGAAAAAAAAAATCTGAAATTTTGACCATTGATTTACGTTTTCAGAAATGTTGAGGCACAACTTAAGCTTGTAATGTTCTTGCATGTTTCTGCACATTACTGGAATCTAATTTACTTACATGAAGCAACATATAAAGTTTGTTCGCTCATTAAATCCACATTGAGTAACTTTGAGTTGTAATTTGAGTCACTTTGGAAGTTACTCTGTCTGTTCTCATTTGATCTTCAAGGCGGTATTTGATTTTGTGCATGTGTTAAAGTGAGTTTGATTTGACTTTTACTTATTGGACCATTGTTTGATGCTAATTTAGAGGCTACAACAAAGAGCAAATTGGCGTTGTTGAATGAGAAGCTAGATACATTAGAACGTCGTTTAGAACTGCTCGAAGTCCAAGTGGGAACTGCATCAGCCAACCCACATCTTTTCACTACTTAATATTTTCTAGATCCTGGGATTTTAGAAAACTACCTTTCATGTAAGCACTTTGATATCTGTGATGTGAATGGGTTTCTTGGTCTTGATATCTTGTATTCCAATAGAGAATACTTGTATTTTGCGTAAATTCAGTAGTAGAAACTTTTCTTATCTATGTAACCAATTTTTTGCATGTATTACAAATTTATTGCCATATGCTATGTGTTTGGAGTTTCCAAACTATTTTTTTGGATCTTTGAACATGCCACGAGAGTATCACCTACTAAATTTAAATGGCATGTGGATCCTTACTTTTGAGATGTATAATAGTGTACTTAATAAATCCTTGTCATGTATTCTCTTTGTGAATCTTATGTATGGTGTTCTTCCTAATATTGTTCTCTCTTTTGATATTTGATAGTTGCCGAGTGCATGATTAGTTGCCAATGTCATAATGCATTTTTTTGGCGCTTGTTGCTTTTAACTCCTTTAACAAGAGCCATACTTTCCTCAATGCTCCCGTTGGTGATTGCCAGACATGCTAGTAGTTTTAAGTAGCTAACCTCTCATCTTGTTGTTACTTGGTGCCAACTGTATCTCTTAGTAAATTCATCTATCACCAAATCAATCTTCTCATTCCATCTTTCGTCAATCCAAGATCAGTGTCTTAGTCTTAGTTGTACTGACAATAGGGGTATGTTGTTTCAGGACTGTCAAGCAATCCATTTTTTTTTTTTTTAGTGTCGTCATGTAAAAATAATCATTCTGGGATGCTGGAAGTAGTTCTATTGTGTGAATTCCCTCAGTTGAGGTTTTACTATTTCTTGTATAGAAGAAATGGATGTTTTAGAAAGATGAGATATGAGAATCTTTGTGAGATGAACAGCTAGAGGTGATAACTTATGTTGATTGATGATTGGTGTTTGCTCTACTTTCAGGCAAATTGTACTTAGCTTTTATGGATGTTTTCCCCATTATGAAGCGGAAAGTTTTGCTTGTTTAGTTTGTCAATCAATGTGATGTCACTGGATTCCTAATCCTCAACATAATCCTGAGAGTGAATGGCACTGTTAATACAGTATGAAATTTTTTATTAGTATTGGCCAGTGCAAAGTTTTGCTCAAGCTGTAGAATTTTAGAGACCAACCTGCTGCGTTAGTGAGTTCTGTTCCACCTAGCTTTCTCTGCCTTCTTGAATGAATGACAAGTTCCTAGCCTAGGCTCATGTATTATGTATGCACCCCTAAATACTCGAGAGCAGTTCTTGGCAGCAAATATTGAGTACTGATGAAGATGGCGAAAAATTGAAAGTAAACATTAAATCAATGAAGAGCACCTACAAGCACTTTAACGGCTACTAATAATTGCCTCTTAATCCTCTTTTCACCAAGAGATGCATCATTTTAAATAATTTA
This sequence comes from Citrus sinensis, assembly GCF_022201045.2. Taxonomy (NCBI): domain Eukaryota; kingdom Viridiplantae; phylum Streptophyta; class Magnoliopsida; order Sapindales; family Rutaceae; genus Citrus; species Citrus sinensis. The sequence continues at coordinate 5,106,866 of NC_068562.1, read as the reverse complement.
AAAATAATTATTAGCAATGGCCTGCAGTTTAGTAAGTTCCAATATTATTGTAGAATTTATATCTCAAGCTAGATTGTCCGGGTAGCATCTCAGTCTCACTATGAAAAAGAAATGGTTAAGCGAATTCATTTGATTTAGTTCTGGAGTAGAACTCCATGATTAGAGAAATTGTCGTTCAGAGCGAAGGCTTCCAGGTTGAACTCTGCTTAAATTGTGACCAAGCTGGATTAACCGTGGACAAAAAAACCACTCCCCGTACTAATTAATATCCATCAAAAGTATATTTATATTTGCAAAAAGTAGATTCTGTGAACCTAAAAATGAATAGAGCAAGGGTACACAGCCTAGGTTTCCCACAAGAAAAAGCACCGGGGAAGTTTCCTCATTTTCTCTAATCATTGATCATATGACATGATTAAACTGATAATTTGCAAATTGGTGTTTATGTTTTCCGCCCATCAGCTTATGCTTATCTAGGCTCAGGAGGAACGATGGTTTGTGAGTTAACAAGTGATGATTCAGTTGCAGTAGGAGTAGGCGGTATAACAATTCTCCTGGAGTAACGAGCTGATCCGCCTATGCTGTATCCTCCTATGCTGTCTATGGACTTCATGTATTCAGATGCATTGTTCTCTATGATAAAAGCATCTTCAAGCTCACGGACAATGTCAACCATGCTTGGCCGATAAGCCGAGAAGGGCTCAATACATGCCAGTGCCACCTCCACCATTCTCCACATTGCCTCCGCATGGTACCCTCCCTTTATGCTGGGATCCACTATTTCATCAATCCTTGACTCCCTTATGAAGGGTTTCGCCTGCATTTATATCCCATTTGTTAGATTATTTCATCTACGCAACAAAGGAAGACAAAAATTACAAGACAATTCGTTTTTACAAACACATACCCACTCAACCAAACTCCACTCATTACGCGGTCTGCGAGTGTTTAGAGGCTCTCGGCCGCTGATAATTTCAAGTAGAACTACCCCAAAGCTAAAGACATCACTTTTGGCAGATAAATGCTGGGTTGAATAATACCTGAGTAGCATTCGCATATGTTAGGCAGATGATACGAGAAACAAGCAAATAAACTAGCTGGGCAGTGATGACATTTCATTGGCACGTATTTAGTTGCATTGAAAAAAAAAAAAACCCCCCCCCCCCCCCCCCCCCATTCCACAGTGATTAAAGAAATTGAGCATGGTGTTAAATGTTTATATCATTCTAAGAAATTATCAATGCTTACTCTGGATCCAGATATCCAGCTGTTCCTCTTACTTCCAGAGAAAAACCGCTGTCCCCTTCTTGAGGAGCATATTTTGAGAAACCAAAGTCTGCCACTTTGGCACACATGCTGTGATCCAAAAGGATATTGCTTGATTTTACATCCCTATGTATGACACTTCTTCCAGCAAATGTGTGAAGATACATCAAACCTGAACAATGAAAACACTCATAAACGTCTGGTTTTCTCAATTTTGGGATCAGCAAAATGTGGATCAACGAAATGATTTTATACGTCAAGTTATTTTCATATGCATCTTGTTTTTGGTCGACGATCAATTAGAATATCACTTACCTCGAGCAGCCCCTAGGGCAATGGAAAGTCTAGTTGGCCAGTCCAGAGTTTTCCTTGTTGATGCTTCCCCTGTAAAGAATCTGTTATCAGCAAGTGATGAAGAACAAAAGAAATCAACCGAATAGGCTTTCGATGAAAATTACCATAAAGGCGATCCTGTAGAGAGCCATTGGACATGAAAGGATATACAAGGATTTGTTGGTCATTTTCACAACAATAACCAAGAAGAGGCACCAGGTTCTCATGCCGAATAGCTGAGAGAAAATTTAACTGTAGGATAAGATTAATAAAGAGTCGTCAGAAGGGATATATTCAAGTCAAAACCATATAAAAAGAGAGAATGAATCAGAATTTCATTGAAAATAAATACAATGCAATATAATTTAGAATGTACAAGTGGTAAATATAGGAGGATGAGGGATAATTTATAACAGGTCAGCTCCATGAGCCAAGAGAAATTTGGGGTGTCGATTAGGCAGTGAATGTTGATATGCATTGCAGCATGGAAAAGTCTAATAAGCACAGCTCTAAGGAAAGACTAATTCACCTCATTTTCAAATTCTCGAGTTCCCTGGGTTGACGTGGATGACCGGACCTTCACTGCCACTTCTTGACCATCAGGTAAAGTCCCCCGGTACACTGATCCAAAGCCTCCTTCACCAATCAATGTTTTATACTGCTGGGTTGCAGCTTCTAAATACTGCAGACTAAATATCTGTACAGGCATTGGCTTCACAGGATCATCCATGCTGTCTATTGAGAATACTAAATCTGCATTATATAGAGAATCTTCATCAGAATGCTACTTCGCAAATCAGAATATGCACGAGATAAATAATTGAATCTACTGAACGCCAAACTGGACAGTGATCACATTTTGAGCAAATATAGACTTCCATAAATTTCCACAGATACAATGATCCTTGTGACTGAGTGAAAAAGAGCTTCTCATTTCTGGCTGAGTGACAGTATATACTTTGATCTATTCTAGTCGTCTCAATGGAAATAAAATTCTTTTCTTTCATGCACCCATTACAAAATGAGACTTAAAAACATGTTGAGATCCATGTTTCGGCACTTTTTTTACATGTACTTGTGCACCTGAAGCGGTGGAATTAATTTTGGCAACAGAACGTTCAGTATAGATGATATGTTCATTCATTCTTTTAATTTAAATCGTGTCCGCAAACTCATGAAACTATCAAACACTAGCGTCTCTGATTTATAAATTACATAAGTAGAAACCACAATTTTCTGATATTAAAAATCCATAGAGCAGAGGAAAAATCAAAGATTGTAGCAGATGAGAAAATCTTGTTTTAGCTTCTAAATTTGAAATTGAAAATGCATTTAGTTTTGCCTACATCCTAACCAGATATGTCGGATTTCATTGAACAAAAAGGTGATCGAATTACTCACTCTTTGTCATCGGGTATCCTTTCCCTTCTAATTTTCCCCCGGCAATAGATTTTCTTTTGTAAAAGCAAACTACAAAGATCCCGACTGCAACGGTAAATAGGAAGGTTCCACATACAGCAATGCCTATGAGAATTCCTTTATGTGTTGATTTTTCACTGCCACAAAATCCCCGGCTGAAAAATAGATGAAGAATAAATCAGTTTTATTTTTTCTCTTGTTCCCCCTTTTCATATCCAACTTTTAGACATAAGAAGTAGAGTTCATACTCTGTGGTTAGCCTTGAGCCATTAAAGGTGGAAGGAAGATCTTTATCCAAATGAGGATTGCACCCAAAGTATCTGAAAGAAGCAAGTCTGTAAGTACCAACCAAGACCCAGCTTTCATATTACTACTTTATTTATGAGAACACAATATGTATTAAACAACTCACAATGTTTTCAAATGAGGAAGCAAGAAAAGAGAGTCTGGAAGCCTTCCCTCAAGATTATTGTGACTCAAATCCCTGATAATCAAGTGTAAATCAATCAAATGATGAATCATATGCCAAACTACTTGCAGATTGCTCTATAATCTAAGTGGAAGATGCAAAATATTGATAAATAGTCAATGTAACATGAGACTAACAGCTAAAAGATCCATAAGAGGAGCAAAATATTGATAAATAGTCAATGTAACATGAGACTACAGCTAAAAGATCCATAAGAGGAAATCTCCGTAAAGTAGGATATACAAAATCCTGACATGACTAATGTACAGATAGAATTTAAAACTCAAATCATACAATTTCTCTAGGTGGGTCAGCCCAGTGACACCAAGAGGAAGTATCCCTTGAATTTGACCTGAAGAAAGATCCCTGCAAGATAATAATGAGCCATACAGATTAGTATTTAAACAGGTACATACAGTAGAAAAATTTGGAATCACCCACGTAAGTTCACAAGATAAAAATAAGCACGTCATATTCACAGTGAACCCAACTTCCAAAATCTCCAGAAGATGAATTAAAGAAAAGAACTTACAGCCCAGTGATGGCAATGGAACCATTTCTTGTATTGCAGAAAACACCTTGCCATGTACTAGGACGGCAAGGGTCTCCTGACCAACTCTCCAACACTCTATTCTCTTTGTTATATTTCTTCAACTCATCCCTCACCTTCCTTATCACATTCACTGAAAAAAAACGAAGTCAGAGAAAGAAAATGACACCTAATAAAGATTGTGTGCGGGAAGCAAGTATTGGAGATTACCATCTGCTTGGTTAGTCTCTTGAACCCATTGCCGCACCTGCAAGATTTCATAAGCGTTACAAATGGGTCCAAACACAGACCCATTGATGACATTAACTAAGGTCAAGTTGAGAGACCCATTTGCAGTGACATTCAGAGCAAGCTTTGCATAGTTGGACCCTTGAACCAAAATGTCAAATTTCTCCTTCTTCCTCCCATTGTTTATAAGAATATCAAACACCCTTTGCCCTGAAGACTTGACAGAGTCATTGAGTTCAAGAAAGTAGAGAATCAGAGTGTAGTTGTAATCCCCTGAATCAAGGTCAGTGTGCAGGAACGTCAGTCTGTTCGGGTCAGTTAAAGCAGTTTGTAGAACCTGGAGAGGCACTGTCACTTTAGCATTGTTGTCGGAAATGTTGGTAGTGAATGATGTACTGAAAGTTGTTGGTTCAGGACTTAATTTTGGTATCCAAATTCTGTCAAATGGATCATCAGGGTACCTGAAACTGCCAAATATCAAGTAATAGACATGTCAATTTGAGTGTAAATTGCATTTCCTTGGGCCTTGTAAGGAAATTAAGCAGATACCTTACCTTAACTCATTGTCACTTCTCCCCAGATCATATCTACCAACCAATTTCAAAACATTAGCAGATTGCCCAGGTAGATACTCTGTATCATTTAGGGGCCTTACTTCAAGCCCTGAAATGTAAGGGTCACCGTCCTTCTTGTCTAAGCAGAAATCAATGTAATCATTAGCAGCCTTAAAAATTCCCTCTACCACGGAGTCCTCTGTCGAATTCACCAAACTTAGCGGTGTGACACCAACCAGAACATTAAAGGATGAAATCAAAGGTGTCTCCACATTGTCACCATTAAGGAATGTGCCTCGTATCAAATAGTCTTGACCCTTAATTGTTGACAAGTTATAACATCTTTTTCCTGAATCAATGCCAAAATCTAGAACTCTATCATAAAATTTATTGTTCACAGCCGGCCTTGTAATGGCGCGGCAATCTTTTTTATCAGGGAACCAGGCGTCGTCCGGTTTCCAATTTACAGGGGGATATTTTCCAATAAAATCCGAATCGGCACAGCATGCTATGCTCACAAAATCTGCCAACAATTTTACATTTAAAAGAATAAAAATCTTAAGTCAGCACGTACACTAATAATGACTTTGAAGCAATATTAGCCCTTAAAGATCCCATCATATTATTGATTCCCTGAGTAAGTATGTAAAGATCGCGTCCAACATGAACAAATATAAAGTTATTCTTAATTATGGTTTCACATCCCAGCATATAAGATTTCCATTTTTAATCATCACTTTTCCAGTGGATCTGTTAAATGTTTTACGCGAAATTGTTTAGCTAATGAATGAGAAGGATCATTCTGCCTCCACCTAATTAAGCTACTGACGTGGGACTTAAAATTAAATTCAAGCAACATAAATCTTTGGATCAAATTGCATAAAATTGAACTGAACTAAAATTAATGAAAAGGAACAAAAAAAACAAAATTATCAAAGAAATTTAGTCAGCTGTCCATCTGAATTCTTGTGAACGAAGTAAGCTCATATACTGACCTTTTTGTGCACAAGTAGATCGTATTAGTACGATGAAGCAAATGATTACAAAACAGTCAACACGTCTTACAATCCAATCCTCCAATCTCTCCATCATCAACTCATCTTAAAAGGCACACGCCGCCCCATTGAGTTATTAAACTCATAATCAAACCAGCATGCAAATGCAATATTCTTGTATCAAATATCCAATAACTCTTGAAGATATTGATCAATAATTACTAGGCTATCTAGGAGCCCTTATGGATGAATCATTAATCTTGGACCCACGGCGACTAAAGAGCATCACAAATGCCAGAAATTTTTGAAGAAAACAGAAAGTTTTTGTTTGAAAACTTGAGTTTGACTTGCAAAAGCTAGGAAATTACCGGAGCGTATAGTGTGGGAAGATGAGAGAGCGACGTTGGAATTAGAATAATACAAAAAAGTTGATAATCAATTTACATGTTAATTAAAATATTGCTATTAATAGTGTTATTAATTTATGTTTCGGTAGTGGAAAGTAGTCAGCATCAGTGTTATAAAAAAACTTAAAATATTAAGGCGGAGCAACCCTTCATCCTCGACCACTTTCGTCTTTCTTCTTGTCAGTTACCATGCATGCAACATCATGAATATGGCTTTTAGCTTCTCTTAGTAATACTCCAATTCATAAGTTTTATTCAAATTTATCCATGTTTGGTCACGTTAATAAACAAGACTCCAAGTTGCATGTATCATATAAATTACAGGTTAAATAAGTTTAATGAATACAGTGAAACATGATTTGATAGAAAGTAAAAATTTCTATAAATATAACTCGAATTTAACGTTTGTTCCCAGCGACCGGCAGCCCACTTTTCTGCAGTTATTTATGTTAATTTTTCAAGAAGTTGAAAAGGGATTAATCAGAAGCAATCACTAATCACCTTCATCAGTTGCATACTCATAGATCGCATAGGTAAATATAATTAATAATTACTTCTTAGATCTTTTGAGGAGTAATGCCAAATAATTTAACAATTTTTGCCAGTACATCATGTAATTTTTATTATAGGCCGGGGCAAAGATCACGATTTGTCCCATTAATTTCAAAGAAAGTGACGATTGTGAGGCTGGAGTTTGACTATAATTGATTACGAACAACAAGCTTTCTCAAATGGAGAGATGAAGTATATATGATCGTGATTAGATTATTCGCCATCATCAAGGATGAATAACATACTCCATTGAGAGTACTTACAGAAAGATCTTAAGCGAAATGATCTCCATCAAGTCAATATACCACTATATACGTAATCATCAAACCTAGTAACACATATCAAAATAAAATGTATAAAAATGATTTTTAATTTCATAATTAGTATACAGTTGACAACATCATCGCCTAAAACTTTCGAGCCAAAATTTAAAACTCATGCAAATTGTTTGTAACTGTTCTGCAAAATTTAGATTAAAATTAATTACAAGAAACTAATCCTACACACACGCGTATGTTTAAGTTAATTATTTACGTATGTTATAATGCCCAATATTGGAAGTGTCAATGTCCACTACCATTTACAGACAAATGATATGAGTTGTAATTCCCATTAGCGGAGGTGGCAAGAGATTGGAAGCTATGTGTTTTCCAGATGGGAAGAATGAGATGTTTCTGACATTTAGTGTCTCTTTAGTCTTTACTTGGTCATGCCAACAGTTGTTCTAGTTACCTGCTCGAAGGTTCGTAGCAAACAGGCAAACCAAAATCCGGTCATTACAAAGCTTCGTAAATTCATGTAATTAATTAACAGTCTGCGTTTCAGTTGCTGATACATACTGACTGATTATTATTTTTAAATTGTTAGCGATTTCATTTACTTGGTCTTTCTGATTGCTGACTTTAGAAGCGTGTAAATAGGTTTTGAGAAGTTCAATTTGACTTCACACCTCACTTTATTAATTATTATTATTATTATTATGGAATCGCAAGGTAAGTAATCATTGTTTTAAGTCTCCTCATGTTAAGTATAGGAGTAAAATTTCTCTTAATTTAAGAGTAGATCAAAATATTTTTTCTGCTATATTTGGTCTTGATAAACTCAGGCGTTTATAGTTTGAAGATTCGTCAATAAACAGCCTAATATTGTGTGTGTTTTTTTTGGTGGGATGCAAACAGCATAATATTGTTAGTTAACAGAATTAAGGTAATATTGGATCCGTTCTTGAAGGGGCTCTAATTATAATCAATTAAAGATATGCTCAGACCAACTTGTTAAGAAGAGAAATGTAATAGACCAGAAATATTCTTCTAGTCTTCTAATATGAGTTTAATTGTCTAGAATGAATAAGTTTGTTATTGGTGATTAGTATATTTATGCTGTTTAATCACCTATATATATGAATATGTAATATCATTTTATATCCAAGACTTAAAGGGTGCAAAGATGAAGCAATTGTATAGATGATTGATTATGACCAAATATCAATTATATGAACAATAATCGATCTTTAGTCATCATCAAGGAAATTCACTTCATTGGAATCAGTTGTCAATTCTTTAAATAGTAATGCTAATATTCAATATTTAAGTCCTAATTTGAGTCACAACAAATGTAGCATCCCTTCATTGGATAGTGGTTAGGTAATTTACATGTTATAAAATATATTGTCTAATAAAAAAATAACACATGGCATTGAGGATTCAAATATTGAGATTCCTAACATTATTGTTCTCTAAAAATACCTTCCACTAATCATAATTCAAAAATTAAGGAAGAGTATCCATATATGCCAGTGCAATCTTCGTAAGAGAATTAAAAGGTCATCACTTGGTTAAGTTTACTTATAATACCCTTAATACCCTTGCCTGCTTCGATCGTGTCATAAATTAGGTGAAGAGCACTTGTAGAATGAATATTGCCCAACAACTACAGCTGATGCTATTTAACATTAATTAGCCAGATTCTTTTTTAAATCATATCTAATCAGATGAAGCTAAAAAGCTGAATATTTTTTGTAGAGATTTCGCTTAATTTAGATATAAAAAAAGAGAACTATCATTGGATATAGCCGCCTAGGACATGTATTTATTTGTCCAAATCAAACTAAAGCCTGATTTATATTGACTTTTATTTGATATATATTCAATGCATTGTTGTATATAATTGTTAATTTAGTAAAAAGATTCTCATACAATTAGTAAAAGGAAAATAATTGGCTTCCTGTTTCCAGCAAAACCAATCGATGTTTCCAATGGATGATGATTGGCATATTCTATAGCACTAAAGGCTGTCCCTTGTTAATAGATAGCCAAAAAATTTTAGCACGCATTTTTAATACATATTCACTTCTTCATCGGTTTACAGAGTCAAGGCACCAGAACTAAGCAGCAGTATTTACCTTAATTTAAGAAATAAAACTACATTAATTAATTTATTACTATTTCATATTCATCTATGAGCATATATAATGATTTGGACAAATAACAAATTTGTAACATGGGCAAAAATTATGTAAGGTCCCATTTTCACCCTGCAAGTGATTAACAAATATTTCTCATGACCTTTGGTTCTTAGAAAAGAAACGAAGGATTATGTAAAACAAAATCCTATAGAAAACTGCCCATCCCAGGAGAATGAAAACTTTTTCCCATTTTCCCCATCCCGCGGTTTTGATGTGAAGTGCGTCTAATATGTCGAATCCTGTCACAATATTTCCAGATCGGTCGGTGGCAAATGGCTCATTAGTCTGAAATTGGTTCATCAACAATCCTTCGAATGGATATGTAATTGTCGAAATCTTGTTCATCCAGCCCCAGTAAGATGGGATATCGTTGCTGGTCACGAAGAAGCCGCAAAACAAGAAGAACAATGCGGTGAATGCAATGACTGCCGCGTAACCAATAATGTAATTGGGCACCACTGAGCTCACAAACACCACAAATGAGTTGGTGGAAAGAAGCGAAACGTATAGAACCACCAAGAAATACAAGAAGGACTTGCGCAGTCCTAAGGCTTTCCAAACAATGCCGGCATAGACAGCGGATTGCAACAAAAGAAATGGAAGATAAGTGATAAGGCCGGCAATGGTGTAAGAAGAGGCTCTATATGCGTTGTGGGAAGTTTCGCGGATGAAAATGAAGCGTTCTTGGATGAAAGCAGGGACAGCGTCGTTGGAAGAGAAGAAGAAAATGCAGACAGTGAAGACGAAGAAGCAGAGGCGATTTGTGATTCCTTGCGAGTCATTTTTGGGGTTCGCGAACATGGTGGCCATCATGAAGCCCATGACGGTCAGGACCAGGAGTCTTGAGAGGAACAGCTCTGGGGTGCGGCGGATGTTCTTGAAGTTGCGGCGCATCAGAATCCATGTCTCTGACAGGAATGAATTTGCAAATTTTGGGCCAAGATGTTCAGCTGCGGTGCTTCTTGCAACTCCTGGGGTTAAGTAATCATTTTCATTCACTGTGTAGTCACTGCTGCCAGGTGTTGGGGTTCCAGGGAGAATGTCGCTCGAGTATGCATAATAGCCTGGGGATGAACTGCAAATTCAAATAACATGATTAATTAATACAAAATAAGAACAGTATTTCTCAAAAAAAGTTAAAATGTTTGAGAACGAGAAAAATGATTAGATTTTTATTTTTATTTTTTAATTTTACTAAAGATTTAGATTCTATGCTGTTATGATTTACCGTCAAGCAAAATATAAAGTTCGATAATATATACATATTTTTTTAATATGGTCAACGTAAAGTTTTTCCTCTAACATTGTCCATTGACTATAGGATAATTGATGAATTCAATAAATATGATTAAATGATTTACAAATTGATGTAAGAACATTAGATAGAGTTAATTAATTACCTCATTGGGTTGTGCAATTTCTTATCATTGCGTTGGGTAGATGGCGTAAAGCGCAGTGTTTGCACAATTCCGCTATGGCTAGCACTCCATGGGGACCTTGGTGAATTATTATAAGGGCTTCTAACACTATGGTCAAACTCTTTTGATGCAGCAATTATACTTGCATGCAACGGAAGACGCTTTCCAATATTCGTTCCTCCTCCAACACTAACACTCGTTTCCATCTGGTTCCGAAACCGGCGAGCTGGTGTGATTGGTGATGCCGGAACTGTTGAAAGCACTGCTGAATTTCCCTCATCATTAGATAACGGTGGTGGTCTCAATCCCGTTCTTGCAAATTCAGCCATTACCTCAACACCAAACTCGGACTGATCATATTCTTGTATCACATCAATCAGATACTCTATCGAGTTTTCTCCTTTGGGGACTTTTCGTCCCAATCTGTTTACATGGAGAGTCACCTCCTTCGGTGGTCCTTGAAACATGAGTTGCCCGCGAGCTAGAATGATGAGATGATCGAGCAGCAGCTGGATTCTCGATGAGGGCTGATGGATTGTGAGAATCACTGTGCTGCCAGAGCGAGCAATGTTGTGCACCTTTTCAATAACGCTGTATGCGCTGGTCGAGTCTAGGCCTGAAGTAGGCTCGTCCAGGAACAGCAAAGGTGGTCCGTGGATTATGTCCACTCCTATTGAAACTCTCCGACGCTCGCCCCCGGACACTCCTCTTGTACCTTCATCGCCTATGTGCGTGTTCCGAGTTGTCTACAAATAAACATATATAAAAATAATGATCTGAACTATCTTATGGCTTTATGAAATAAATTAACAATGATATTTATTATCTATAAACCTGCCCATATATTATTAATACTATGAAACAAACTGCTAGCATAAGCATACCGTCAAACCAAGCTGGTCGATGAGATTCTCCACACGCTGCTTTTTATCAGACCAAGAAATAGGACCCAAACGAAAATCAGCGGCGAACATCAGAGTCTCAAAAACGGTAAGCATTGGAAACAGTCTGTCTTCTTGCATGATATATGCCGAAGTCCTTTTTATTAAGCTGGGGCTGGTCTCCTTCCCATCCAAAGTCACTTTGCCCTTGAGACTCCCACTCGCTATGCGCCCCGCTAAACCATCCAATAGTGTAGATTTTCCTGCGCCACTAGGCCCCATGACAGCGGTGATGCAGCCCTTCGGAGCATCACCTGTAATCTTGTTCAATAAGTCCACTTCTTCTTTTAGCCATGTCCCTTCAATCTTCTTCTTCTTTGTCACCGTGTATGTTAAGTTAGAAAACCCTAGTCCCCCAGTGAAATCCACTGGCTTCCCAGGCATTTCAATCAACATATCTTTCCGATCCATGATTTTTACTTTCTTATAAAAGGATAAACTTATTGGAGACTAAGGTTTTATATATTTTTCCTTTTCTGGTCTCCTAAACTCGAGTTCAGAGAAGACTGTGAATTATATAAAAGAGGGGTGTGAGAGAAGGAGTTGAACAGCTGGTGGGGCAGATTGAGGAGGCACTTCCAAAGTTTTTGTGGTGTAGTTGTCTTCATTGAGGAATCCGTTTATAGGTTGTTTGGATCGAAAAGAAAGAAACGATTCTTGTATTCTTCATCCTTTTATTTTGGCTGTAGTGATCTAGCATCGATGTGCCTGCCCCTCTCTCTCTCTCTATAAATAGATATATTCATGCGAATGCCCTCGTTTATTTTTTATGCGGACACACTTTTAAAATTGTAGAATTTAAGAGAGTTAATTTTTAACTTTTTAAAACCGCACGGTTTAAAAATGTGTACGCATTAAAAAAAATACGGACGTCCGCACCTATAATATATATATATATATATATTTCTTTTTGATGTGCCATATGTGTTTGCATGCAGATCAAGTTCATGCAAGCCCGTGGCTGACATATGTATTGGAGCAAAGAGATTGTTTCATTGTAAGTCACTTCTGAGGGATAATTAGCTCCAAAACTGAGGAATTTCTAATTTTAATTTCTTTTGACATTTTGGTGATTGAAGTGTGTAATATGGTATTTCTGTGGCATGAGGAAACAAAAATGTTACTATCGATGTATCTTTCTCCCGATTAAAGGACAAGCTTCATGTCCGTCTGTCATAACTTTTTTCGTAACAGAGAAACTTTTGCGTAACAGCCAGGTTCGGACATGCTTTAGAATTCCCTGTCTCTAAATTCAAGGCTGCATTTCCAAGAAGCTCTTGTCCAACACTGGATTGCGTGCTGCCAAAACTATCCCCAGTTATTAATTACACATACCTTTAGACTACCCTGGCCTGAAGGATCGTTCCTCCAAGAGACTGAAGCTGCAGTTCTAAATTAGCCAGAGTATCAAAACGACTAGAAGAGATTATTTTCAAGCAATTCAACCATTTATTATACAACATCCATGGCAGACTTAAATACATAGAGTGTAGCAACTAGATAACCAAAAGTCAATTGAATTTAAACCGGTGAGAATAGCGAGGGCAGAGTAGACTTTAGACCACCGGAGTCATTAATGTCCCAAGTTCCCAGCAATATCCCTAAATAGAATATGGCATGCAGCGAGGCCTAGATTATCTTCCAAGTTTGAACAAACCACCTGAAGTAGCTTTTGTCAATGGACTAACAGCAATATAAATCATGTTTGCAGAAAGGAGCAATACCCAACCTTAGGGACATGAATCAATCATGATCAGAATGTTATTTTTTGAGGAAAAAGATGACCAGGACATATCTTTGATGTTAGAATAGTTGCAATTTAGAGTCAGGACATATCTAATCCAAGTTTGTTCCTGGTTTTTGAAAAAGAATACAGCACATGAAGAACTGAGACAATCTGGATGTTCTAATGCTAAAATTTTAACAGTTTTATCAACAATGAATCTCTGAAAACCAGTTATTGACCTGAGAGGGAATGAAAATGTAAAATAAAGAGCCCAACCACCGCCATATCCAATGAGAATAAATGCTTTGAAGTCTTCAAGCAGCAAACAGAATCATAAAGCATCCAAATAGACACTATATTAATTCCCCAATTTGAATAGTATTAAAGAATATCTACTAATAGAATATGTCAATGCATTAGCTCAAGATTGCTTTATAAATAGCTCCCATATAATAGATGTACTAAAGTAAAACTAAGATCAGAACAAAAACAATAATGTCAAGACATCAATTATTGTAAAGAAAGAAACAAACTTACTAAGTTATCATGTATAAAACGATTTTTGCAATTAAAAACGCGGTGTAACACAATTCTTGAAACCAGTAACTTGACACAATTCTTGTATTCAGCAACTAATTTCCACTCTAGAACAACATTTTTCGCTAGTTTTAGCAATTAGCAATCCTGCTAAAAAAACATTCAAGAGCTACATCCAGTCTTGGCGAGAAAATGGACACGTAAAATGACATTGTGGCAAAGGACCATATCAAGGAAGAACAACTAATTGCCACAGTACCTCCTCTAGACCTGGCAAGTGGCAATGATGTTTTGTTGAAGCTAGTTTGCTTTGCAATTTGCCCTAAATTCATCATATCAAATATCATGAATAGTTTCAAAACCAGGCTCAAACTCCTCTCTCTGGTCATCCTCATTCTTGCAACAAAGCTTTAGATTTGTTATCAAATACTTTGCAAAGAATTTCATAACTCTTCTCAACTCCAGTAAATGGATCAACTCTTGATGGTGATATACTTGATACTACATATCTCAGCTTACTTAAATAAAAATTCATTGCTAACAAGTTTGCCTTTTGAACTGTTAGCACCACAGCACCCATGCGGTTCTTACGGGCAATTAGCTCAATCAGTTGCATCAAGAATTTCCCCAATCCCTTTCCCTGAACACGAGACTCAAGCTGAAGTTCATAAACATAAAGAACTGGTACATCTTCCTCCAAACAAAAACGAAAATGCACAAATCCAACAATGGATCCCTTGCTTTCAGCAAAATTAGTCTTTGACATCTCACTGGCACTTGCACTTGGAGCATCAAGCTCACGTGCAAATATGTAGCGTGCTTCAGAAGCAACCATTTCTCTGCGCTTCACCTTCTCTTCGGCAGGCCACTCAGACCCATATGGCCCTTCCATATTGGCCTTAAGGAGGTTTAGAATGTACTGCTTCTCAGCAGAGGAAAGCTTATCACCACACCCAGATTCTAAATGTACAGAAAGGCCATTCCTTTCATATTGGCGAAAGGAAGGGAAGGCGGTAAGATGATCCTTGTGAGCAGAAGCTGCTTTTAGCGACTCATCAATAGCCTTCTTCTTTTCAAGTATCTCTCTTCGTTTACGCTTCTTTTCTCTGTTTCTCGACTCCATATATGCTCAGTGCTCACTCTCTCTTACCCAATTTACTTTGTTTCTACAACCACGGCCACGAGGGCATCAATAACATCAGCCTTTCGTTCTAATTTTTAAAATACAAGTTGTCAAATAAGAAGAGAAATTTATTTATCAAAGGGAAAAGAAGGAACCTGATTCTGATTTTTCTTTCGCGAAGTAGACCCATAAGCATTCCTCCTCTCTTACAGGCTTACAGCCATGGGAGAGGACGGACTGTGGAGGCGCTGTCGGCAGTCGCGGTGGATCTCTCTTCTATTAAACGTGGCACTGCCCTTTCAAATAGCAGAAAAGAAATAATTTTCAGAAATAATAGTAATGACCCGAACGACGTCGTTTGCATCCGTTTTTGAATAAATCGTTTTATCCAATTTTATAAGAGTTGGCACTTGGCAGAGTGTTTAGGCATCATAACACCTACCGATGCTCCTCTGTTTGCTTCCAATCCGAAGCAGAACCATGAGTAATCTCTTAAGCTTCGAGCTAGCAATTTCTACACCCAAATCCGCTCTTGAAAAATCATCTTTAACATCGGTCAAAACTCCTCTCATATCCATTTCCTCTACTAAGCAGCTCAAAATAACAGAAGCCAGTCACAGTTTCAAAACAAACACCCTGAGCTCTAGCCACAGAACCAGTAAGTTCACGCAAAACAAGACCAATTTTTATTTATAAGGCTCTCTACTAAAGAAAAAGAAAAATGTTCTTGCAGGTAGGCAAGTATGTGGAGTAGTCACAGCTAACGCTGAGATGGAAGAGGACCAATCGGAGAAGGAAGTTGCTGAGGGTTACACTTTAACTCAATTTTGCGACAAGATTATTGATGTGTTCTTGAATGAGAAGCCTAGAGTTAAGCAATGGAGAAAGTATTTGGTTTTTAGGGAGGATTGGAATAAGTATCGGGAAAGCTTCTATAATCGCTGTCGAACACGAGCAGATGAGGAGAGTGAGCCTACCATGAAGGAGAAATTAATTTCACTGGCTCGCAAAGTGAAGAAGGTATAATGACGTCTTTATTGCCTCTTGTGTTCTTATTGGTTGCAGAAAATATTTTGCCTTTGTGTAACTTCTCCATTTGAGAATTGCAGAACTCCTCTAACTAAATCAAACTATTACATGGGATTCAATAGAGTAGGACTTTGATTTGAAAAGTCATTTCCTTAGCTACCTACCATTTCTCATTGCCCAAATGGCGGTTCTACTAGTGAATCTTCTGGGTTTAGATCTTCTTCCAGTTTTTGTAATCAGGACTTAGAATTGCAGATTGATGATGAAATGGAAAGCCACTATGAACTTCTTAAGGAGATACAAGACAGCCCAACTGATATAAATGCAGTAGTTGCAAGGCGACGCAAAGACTTCACTGGGGAGTTTTTCCGCTACCTCTCTCTCGTTTCAGAAACACATGACAGTCTGGAGGACTGTGATGGTAACTGTTTGAGCATTTGTGATATTTATATTTGGATTAGTTTAATGGTTGTGATGGATGTATGCTTTATGAGAGTCCCTCCTTTCGCTTGACTTTTCCTTATCCTTATGCCATAGTTAGAACCCTCATCTAGATTGCTGCTAATAGCCTAATATAACTATTAACTTGCAATCCATCTTGAAAATAAGTATGAAAACATAGATCAGCGTCAGTGCCTAAAAAACCAGGAATTTAAGTGAGCTTTATAGGTGCCAAGCTGAAAGTTAACACATATTTTTAGTGGAAATTACATTTTACACTTCGAATTTTTTAGGATTTCTTGCAAAAAAGGTTAATCTCTGTGTTTTCATTGGATTGAACAGCCGTGGCTAGACTGGCGACTAGATGCTTGTCTGCAGTTAGTGCTTATGATAAGACGCTGGAGCATGTGGAGACTCTAGATTCTGCCCAGGCCAAATTTGATGATATACTCAATTCTCCTTCAGTGGATGTGGCATGTGAAAAAATCAAAAGCCTCGCCAAGGCCAAGGAACTTGACTCTTCATTGATTTTACTGATAAACGGTGCGTGGGCTTCCGCGAAAGCATCACAGACTATGAAAAATGAGGTTTGAAGTCGGACTTGATTTAGTGATATTTCACTGATGCATATAGGTGTTGCCTTTTAAGTTCGACCTGCTTTTGTATCACAAGAAGCCCTGGCGGGGGAGTAGGTTCAATTAGAGAGTTCAACATCTTGTTTGGTAGCTGAATTTCTCTATTTTCATCCTTTTTTCTTAATTTAAATTCATTTTCTCATTTGAGCGTTATATTACATTCCTTGATGGTGGTATTTATGGAGAATAACAGGTGTCACGTATCAAATTATGATGTCTGCCACTGTAGTGTTTCACAATCAACAAGAATTCAGAAGCTTCTCATTGCATTATACACTTAGAAATTTCATCAAGGAGAAAGCATGTGTCTAGTGGTCTAGGTGCTTGATTTTCGTCATTAGTGACATTAAAACCAATCTCCCTCTTGAGAGCGTTATCCATAGATTAAGCTTTTGTTTTGTAATTTCCTGTATTGCATTATTTTTCTGCGCCTTCATGATCATTATTTTTCTTTGCTAAATTTGCCCATTCTCTGATCCTTTCTCCTTGGACTTGTGAGTGCAGGTCAAAGACATAATGTATTGTCTATATAAAGCCACAAAGAGCAGTCTTAGGGGCATTGCCCCGAAAGAAATAAAGCTACTTAAATACTTACTAAACATCATAGATCCCGAAGAACGATTCTCGGCATTGGCAACAGCTTTCTCTCCAGGCAGTGAACATGAATCCAAAAACCCCAAGGCCCTATACACGTAAGATGGATTCTTGCTACCAAAATCTTGGCACTCTTTATTTGGTTGTATAATAACATTTTCTTTTCTTTTCCTTTTTTTTTTCTTTTTTGAGCAGGACTCCTAAAGAACTGCACAAGTGGATTACAATAATGCTCGACGCATACCACCTGAATAAGGAGGAGACTGACATGAGGGAAGCGAAGCAGATGACTCAACCTGTGGTTATACAAAGGCTACTCATCCTCAAGGAAACTATTGAAGAGGAATATTTGGGGCAAGCCACGTTTCAGACCATGCAAACAAAAGAGGACACTGAATCAATGGAATTATGAAGTGACTCTGCAGTTTTTACCAATTCTCCTAATGTTGGCTGTCAAGCTTCTGTAGGCTGGAATAGATGGAAATTTTAGTGTGACGATGAAGTTTGGGTTTGATAGCCCACACATAGGAACCATCTTTGGTTTTTTGGGAAATTGCTTGGAGGAGCTTAAGAGAGGAGAATTTTGATGTCATTGTCTCGTATGGAAAGTTTTAGGATTGTTTATTTGATGACCGGAAACTTGTGCGTTCTTTCACGGCTTCCAGAATGGGTGTATTAAAGCATTTTCGAATGAAATGCATTGCGCGATGCACAGTGACAACGGAAAGACCATTAAGCTAGCGGCCCAATTTTCTTTTCAGCCCAAAGACAATTGTTTGTACACAAAGTTTAGGCTAGCCCATCATATATACAGCCGCAGTTCTCACGCACCACACGTGTTGAGATGGTGCGCAATTTTGGTACTGACATTTGCTCGACTCAATCGTACTTCACTCTCTGGTTGTACTACTAGCAGTGGCAGTGCACAGTTGTCTAACTGTTTCGTACACGCAAAAGTGACGGGAGAGAACGAACAAAGTATAGCATGAGTAGCGTGACGGGTCCCACGCATTATATCCCTTCCTTGCGGGTCCCTCTATCTTACATGCATGTAAGATACACTCCTCTCACATGAATAGTGTGTGGGTCCCATACGTACACTATTCATGTGAGGGGAATGTATCTTACATGCATGTAAGATAGAGATTGCCCTTCCTTGCTTAATTGTCTTATTATAAACATTGGAAAAAAAAAAAATGCTAATGGTGGATGATGACGGTATTGGTGGTATTTGGTAGCCAAACCGAAACGGAAACGCATCACCAACTTGGTTTGCTGGGGAATCTGTTGGCTTTTGTCACGAAATTTCAAATTTGTACGACATGATAAAGTTTGATATTTTGGGGTTCTACATTTTAAAACCAAAAAATCTTTGAGATATATTCTAGACTTGGTTATTTGATTATTTCTCAAAATTACTGAGCTTCGTAGCATGAGCTTAGATTTATTTTGATCAAGATAATTAGTCATACGTAATTATACATAAATTATCGAGGGACTAATTTATTCTCCAAATATTAATTTGAAAAAGATTTTATTGCTGTTGGTGAACATAAATTCTTTTGTTATTATTTTATAAATGACAAGAGGAAAGTGTTGTCAAGGTTAGACAAACACAAGCCCATTCGGCAGTGAATTTTCCATGAATGTTCGTCATCGCTTCTCTGTGACTATGTCATAACTTCGATGCAAAAATGAAAAATAGAGTCAGTGTCAATCGTGTGTTGTCGTTCTTCCATCGACATCTGCCAAACAAACAACGAAAATAAATAAGCAACGCGCTCAACTCTTCTCATGTGAAATTAAAACAATCAAGATTACGTAATCATTTAAAATTAATTATATCATTGACGTGTAATTCCTTTAAATATGAAAATTAATTTTTATATTATTACAAACCATCCTAAAGATTTTTGAAAAAATTTATTTATACCACACACGGGAATGAAATGTCTACTACTCAAACCAATGAGTGGCTTGCTTACTAAGCATGCATTTGGGGTAGTTACATTTTGTTTTATTTTAAGAAAATATTCCTTAGAAAATAGAGTGGGGACCAGCTATGGTGCGGCAACGTAATTGTCTCAAACAACGCACTCTAAATTGGCAAACTCTATCTTACATGCATGTAAGATAAATGCCTCTCACCACATACTATTCACGTGAGAGGCATGTATCTTACATGCATGTAAGATAGGGGATCCCCTCTAAATTTAATTATGTTAAATTTTTAAAAACTGAAAAAGACATAATTTTTTTCTTATACGTAATTTTGGTATAAGTATAGAAAGTTAGCAACTTACGCATAAAACCCGCAATTTAAAAAAAAATAATGATAATAATAATAATAAATTGTTTAAATAAAAATTCCCCCCCTCCCCCGCCCTTTTCAGGTTTTTCCCGAGGGAAACAAAAAGCATGTTAGTAATGCCCAATAAGGGCAGGATGGTCTTTTGGGCAACAACAATGGCTCATTATTTATCTCTTTTTGTACTTTCAACGACTTAAGGAAGGGCAATTCGGCCATTTCCTTAAACCAGCCATCTGACCACATCAACGATAAATACCGGACCCGAAGCTCAAAGGAAAAGCAACAACAAACAGTCACCTCGCATCACATCACATACATAATATTTAACTATTCATATCGATCGTAAAGAATTACAGATACAGTGTTGGCATTGTTCTGGTAACGTTATTACAATTATGATTCCCTTTTCAACACATCATTTTAATTTCTATTATTTGGTAGTCTTAATCTGTTTGTGTTAATTTCGTAGACCAGTTACGATGCTGAGTTACTGTTAGATAATGAATTAGAATTTGCTTTGTTTGTTTGCCGAGAAAATGCAGGAATTTTTACATTTTCAACGTTTGACTTTTCGCCGTGTAGACTTTTCTAATTATTGTTTTCAAAGTTTGCATGATATTTTATAAAACGTAGTTTAGAAGTATTTTAGATGAGTGGGAATGTAGGTGATTTGGAATTGTTTATTCAGCGAGAACTGAGAAATGGAGATGGCGAAGGAACAAGAGTTTGAATGGGCTGAAGCGCAAGAGATTGAGATAAGCGTAGATGACCTTGTGGCTGCAGCCAAACAGCAGCTTCAGTTTCTTGCTGCTGTTGATAGAAACCGTTGGCTCTACGAAGGCCCTACCCTTCAAAGGGCAATTTATAGGTAACCACTTAGCATTCCAATCACTCTGTCCACTTTCTTCTAGGTCTAAACTTTCCAGCTTGTGTTTTTTTTTTTTTTTTTTTGGTATATATTTATTTGCTGGCCTTCTTTATATTGAGCACAGGCAGCTTAGGGTCCCTTTTTCTTTTTCTAATGGTTTTTGTTTTTTTGGGTTTCCTTTGTTAGATGATAAGACTGCCGCAACCATGAATTCATTTTGTGTTATGGTATCCTTTATTTCTTTTGATACCAATTAACTCACTTTTGGTTTTGGATTTAACTCTCCATGTCAACTCCGGGAGTTCATACTCTTTAAATTATTTGGTTCGTTATCAGATGTATTTTTCTGGTGAAGGTTATAACAACTGGGGTTAGAATATATGGATATTTTCTTCTTAAGTATCCATTTATACACAGCTTTAGGGTCTTTACTTTTCATTTTATTGATATACTGATGTTAATTTCAGGTATAATGCTTGTTGGCTCCCATTGCTTGCCAAACATTCTGAGTCCCACATTTCCAAAGGGTGCCTTGTTGTTCCTCTCGATTGTGAATGGATTTGGCACTGTCACAGGCTCAACCCCGTAAGTTTTCTGGCTGAATCATACACGTATGCTGGCTAGGGAATCTAAAGTTGCTAAGTGACTTTCTTGCCTCTTTAATTTAGGTACAATACAAATCTGATTGTGAGGAACTTTATGGGAAGAACCTTGACAACTCTTATGTTGTCTCTTCCATTCAAGGAACTTGTAGAAAGGAAACTGAAGAAATTTGGAATAGACTATATCCAGAGGAACCCTATGAACTTGACTTGGCAAAAATTTCTTCGGAGGATTTTTCAGCTGAACTTTCTGGGCTTGAAAAGTTCACCAAATATGATCTGGTTTCAGCTGTTAAAAGACAGAGTCCCTTCTTTTATCAGGTTTGGAGAGGACACAGATAGTGTTTCCTTTAGGCACTATGGTTGAGTTTATTCTGGTAGTTATGTCTTAATTAATCACTCTGGAATTTTATTTCATTGCATAGTTAGTTTTAGATCACATGAATAATTGATTGCTTTGCTAGTCTAATTATTGAAAAAGGCAGCAGTATCAATTTAGAGCCTGGTGCAAGGGACTTCCTAGCTGTCATGGCCATCTTTAGTTCTTTTCACACTCCTGTAGCTGGCTTCAGTTGGTTCCTTGGCAGCTACTAATAATTTTCTATCAAAATTGGGAAAATGTTTTTACCGCTTGGGCAATACACTTACAAAAAAAATTCAATCTTTGGAAGTATGGTCAGTGTTTCTGTTTGTTTCGGAACTCTGTCAAGATATATTACTCTTCATTGGGATTTGATATCTTAAGATTCTAATGAATAATACTATTTGATTTAGATAGAAGGCTTGGTATACACCAGTCCTCTGAATGTAAAAAGAATTCTCATTTTATAAAAACTCTTATTTTGACATTGAATTTCAACCAAAAGAATATGATTTTCATAAACTATATTGAGTGTTTGAGTTTGTTATGGTTTTCCATACTATTTCTATCTGACTTCAAGTCTTTTTTTTTTTTTTTTGATAAAAAAAGACATGATATGTAGTTCATTTCTTTTTAGTCTGATTTAAAAGGGATGATATGTAGTTCTTAGTAAATGTGTCCTTTTGGACTTTTAAGTACATAACAGTTTAATTGGTGCTGTGGCCCTGACCATGAATTTCTTTTGAAAGTGAGTGCCACTGGTCCTTATAATTATCTCGCTACCTAATTTGATTGACAAATATTATTTTTCAAATTAGTATTTGGCACTTTATTTGTTTTCTTGTTAATTATCTTGTTGCTTTTCCATATCAGGTATCCAGATCCCATTTTAACAATGATGTCTTTCTTGAGGAAGCTGTGGCCAGATATAAGGGATTTCTGCACCTGATTAAGAAAAACAGGGAGAGGTCCATAAAACGCTTTTGTGTCCCAACTTATGACATCGATCTTATCTGGCATACGCATCAGTTGCATCCTGATTCTTACTGTAAAGATATGAATAAAACGCTTGGCAAGGTATTGGAGCATGATGATATGGACCAAGACAGAACTAAAGGAAAGAAGCTTGACACTGGATTTTCTGGGACTACCAAGCAGTGGGAAGAGACCTTTGGCTCAAGGTATCCGAAAGCAGGAGCAATGTATAGAGGGACTGCACCATCTCCACTCACTACGATTCCCTTCTCATCTGATATTGTCAGCAAGGAGGTAGTTTCATCAAAAGAGTGCCAGAAAATTATTCATATTCTGGATTTGAAGATTGCGGAGGTAATTTCCTGCTGACCTTTTGTCTCTCCTGAATAAGTTTGTCTTTATATACATCTCAACTGCATGTTCTACACTTTTCCTTCCTTGTTTTCTTGTATTTTGATATATCATCAAGTGGCTTGCAAGAGCTTAAATGTTACTGATTAAGCAAGTATTTGCCAATAATAAATAAATAAATAATCGAGTATATTTCTTAACCTGCACCTCAAAAGTTGACTTCATTAGAGTAACAACGGGGATTGAAGTGGTCTTGTAGAGTGTTCTTCTTAAAGAACTATATGCTGGGAATGATGTTCTATTGTCATAAGACCTGGCCAGGTTCATAACAAATCTGAAGATATTTGTCATTTGTGAACTTGGAAAGTTCTGGTTCAATGAAAACTCGAGCGCTTTGGTAGAATTAAATTAAAATTTCAGTTGTGCCTTTCTCTATAGATAATATGCAACTCTTTTTGTGGTAAGTGCTATGATCTGATGTGCCTATAGACTGCTTATTTTCTTTGTTCTGCGTTTGTATTTGCACCCTGAATGACGATATCTTCAGCCTGAACCAATATTATTTCAGCAGCTCTCATTATCCAAGGTTATTCTTTAATGTTCTTCATTCCCCTTTTCAGGTCTTTGTGGAGATTGTTGCTGTTAAAAACTTACCTGAGGATCACAAGGGAGACCTTTTTGTCTTCTTCAGTAAATCACAACCTGATATCTTCTTTAATGCTAAACAGAAACTTACTATTTTGTCCAAATCTGGGATGAAACAAGTTGCTTCCTTTCAGTGTGAAGCCGCCGGAGAACTGTTGTTTGAACTTGTATCACATTCAACTTCTAAAATACCAATGACAGGGGCATCAAAGACAATGGGTACTGCTTCACTCTCTCTTCAAAACTTCATAAGTCCAATATCTAAACTTGCAGTGGAACAATGGTTTGACCTAGTGCCCAGATCTGGCAATGTGAGCTCAAAACCGATCAGCCTCCGAATTGCTGTCTCATTTACCATTCCAACCCTAGCACCACATTTACTTCGCATGGTTCGTTCCCGGCCTTTATCAAAAGGTTCTTGCTTTTTCCCCCTTCCTGGAAGGATTCAGCCTGCTAAGAGCTGGACCCGTGTCATTGATGAAACTCAGTCTGAGGTGATCAGTCTTCAAATGAGGTACAATTAGATCATTAAGCAATAAAAAGGGGTTAAATGCTTCTTTCTTGGTCTTGTTTTTTGTCAAGTTATGAGAATCTCTCTTCCAAATGATTTACTCTTCCCATCCATCTTTCGAACTGTATCAGTTATTGGTATTTTGCATCTTGTATAATATTCAGAAACACTTATACTGCTTTCTGGCCTGGGTTACATTTCAGGGACCCTAAGAAGGAAAAGGGAGGAGATAACTGCACTCTGAAGAAGCAAGTTATTGGTGTTACAGAATCAGGTGAAACAATTACTTTGGCAGAAATGGTTGAGACTGGGTGGTCTGTGATGGATTGCTGCTGGAGTCTCAAGAAGAAATCCAGTAAAGAAGGTCATCTCTTTGAGCTCCTAGGCAATAGAATGGTATGTATCTATCATGTTCTTGCTTCTCTTCAGTCCCCATTGTCTTATCTGTCTGGGCCCTGTTGGAATTTTCGGTACATTCTTATTTGAAAATTGCCCATCCATATGCCCGAAGAATGTAAAATTTTGCACTATAAAGTGAATTTCCACCATTCACTTTACTGTTTTAAGTTTATCTTCAAAGACTGTCCTGTGGAGCTGATTTAATAAATAAGTTCATAGTTATTGCAAACTAGAACGTTGATACAACCCCGCTCATGCTGTGGACTACTTGCATGGACCCCGGAGCTCTAAATTTGCCAACTTATGTGATAGCTAGTGCAATACATTTCATAAGAAGTTCGTTCATTGAACTCAAGGGGTTGTATTCATACCAACCAGGATCATGCTTTCCATAGTTTGAGTTCCTAATATATTGGTGGAAAATCACTTTAGTTTATTTATTATTTCAATTTGACTGGCTAGGTTTTGGTGCTTTTCCCAAATGCAATATACTTGCAGTTTATTCCTTGCATTTTAATACATCCATTCCCATAAATCTTCTGCTTGTTTGAGTTTTGATCAATTTTATGATTTTGTGCTTATCTTCTTTGGAGTAGATTAACCTCTTTCCAGGCAGAAAGCTGGATTATGAACACAAACATTGTCAGAAGCAGAGATCTGAAGAAGACTTTGTGACAGCCATTGAATTTTCACCAGCAGATCCGTACGGAAAAGCAATTGCATTGCTTGACTTGAAATCTGGAGTCATCAAGGTACAATAGTTCTATTTGCCAAATGTTATCAAAGCAAAGGGGAATTCATCACTTACAGCATGTGTGTTGCTGTCTAAAACAATGTAGGTAAAAGAAGAATGGTTTCTGTTACTGGGAATCATATCAGCTTTTATACTTTCAGATGCTTTGAAGGAAGGATATGATGGCTTCACTGCTAACGATGAAATTATGAAGGAGATGAAGAGTGCATCTGATCGTGTTGAAGGGTTACGAGAGGAGGGCATATGTACCAAAATGATCCCTCCTGTAGAAGATGAACCAGAGTTGAACAAGAACATGACTAATGAGTTGAACAGTGGTGGCTGTGGAGGATGTGGCAGTGGTTGTGGTGGTGGACGTGTAGCAAGTGTGAAAAGTAGTGGATGCGGCGGGTGTGGTGGGGGAGGTGGAGGTTGTGGAAACATGGTGAACGGTGGTGGATGTGGGGGATGTGGTGGCGGATGTGGTGGCGGTTGTGGTGGTGGTTGTGGTGGCGGGTGTGCAGCCCTGGTGAAAAGCAGTGGATGTGGTGGTGGTGAATGTGGAGGGGGGTGTGGCTCTGGTGGTTGTGGAGCAGGGTGTGGGAACATGGTTAAGACTGGTGGGTGTGGCTCTGGTGGTTGTGGAGCAGGGTGTGGAAACACGGTTAAGACTGGTGGCTGTGGTGGCTGCGGCGGTGGCTGTGGAGGTAATCTTGTTGCCAAATCTGCATCCGAATACAAAGTTGGTAATGCTTGCAATGAGGAGCAGTCAAAAGAAACATCTGTCTCCATGAATGAGACTGTAGTTGCTTGATCTCTAAGCATCTTGGAAGACTGGACTAAACTCTCCAGACTTATGCCCTGACAGGGTTGCTGCTACTACTTGGATAGTGTCTATCTTGCTAAGTAAAAGAATCTGCTGTTATATGAAGTTTGTATTCTGTATATCGTGTTGGATGCTGGAAGCACTTCGTTTCCAGTGGCCTGAGTACTTATCAATAATGTATGGCATCCTGTGATGAAATCTTGGCCGTGCATGATTCAGAAAATGTTTTATTTTATTTTCTTCTATCTCCTGTGAAGATTATGCTGTGTGTTTTTCCAATCCTTAGCTTGGTTACTTATATTACTCTTCACATATCTTCTCTGCTTCAATGAATTCCTGTCTTGAATGATCATACTTCCAACTGATTTGAATGGACGTATTCAGTAAATGACATATCTTTGATCGTACTCATTTGAACTTGGACCTATAAAAATGATAGATATTTAGCTGTAGCAGAACCATTTACCTCTGTTTTTTTCTTTTTTCCTCTCCAGCTAATTCCTTCAAGATTTATATAAGTCTTCGATCGAGAGATACCTGATTACCGTCACCATTTAAAGAGGAGATAAGATTTATTTTGTAGGTGTCCACGTTATTAATGAAGTCTAATATTTTTGAAGAAAAGTTTTGTAATAGTTAAACATATTTGGACGTGAAATCTATCCATCAAACTTTGGGTTGGACCAAGTTCAGGGGGAAATAGTAAAAATTACCCTGTCTCATTCTAGATAGCAAAGACAACGGAAAGGCAATATAAATGAAAAAGGGTCAATTCTTTCATCCATATTGGGAAAGCATGGGAAACAATAGCTCTTAAATCCTTGCCAGTACAAATGCCAGTGGGTGCTCCAGCGTCATCAAATTGAATTTTTATCAGCCCTGCCACAAGGTTTATGCCCATGTTTCCTTCGGGGATATACAATGAAAAAATTAAACACAAAGGGAATCCGAGAATCAGAAATAGCACTATTGAAATATTGATAGCGAAACGCTATTTCTTGTTGCAAAATGATGCGGGAAATCTTTAATAGAAGCCCTATTTCTTGCTGCAAAATTCGTGGATCAACATTGGATTAAGACAAGAAAGTTCATTTATAGAAGTAAAAAGTTCGTTAATAGGTGAATCACTCGATCATCAATCAATATGGAGTCAAAAAACCAAACAAAAAGTGAGAGCTTTTAAAATAAGGGTAAAAGGAAAGGCATACAGAAAGGTGAAAATAGCCAGGAAAATGAAAGGAGTAAGCCGGTGCAAAATGACGACCAAAGCTGCCTATATATCATGATGACTCATGAGATAAAAGGACACACATCACATGCAGAAGCAGTAATTCCCACAGAGCAAATAGACAAATTAAAAAAAAAAAAAACCTTTTTCTCATTGCGCATATGAACATGATAATGACGGTATCCAGTATCCTCTCTGTACATAATTCTTCAGCTATGTCTCTGTGGCCATTCTGCTGATGCCTGAGATGGTGAAGCCCTAATTTTTTTTTTTTGGCCACAAATCCAATTCTTTTTACACTTCATCTTTATGTTTGATCCAGTACACCCACCAAGTCACCAACTAAAGCTAAAAACAGACACCTAATTACGTAAACCTAGTTTCCTAATCAAGTCACTTAAAAACTAGTGCTGCTGGCTAGCCGTCAAAATCTTCACTTTACAACCATTACAAATTGGACATTTTCACCACCACCCATCAGCAAGTCCAGCAAAAAGTAGTTTCCCCAAAACAAATACAATAGTAATAATCTTCAAAAAAATTTCAAGAAGCTTGATGGGTCGTCATGGTGGGCATTTCTTCAGGCTCCAGGAAATGGTGATTGGGCAGTGTCATCATCAGATGATGAACTACTCCCCGAACCTGCAGCACGCACAACCCACAGTCACTACATCATTCACCTCATCGACTGAAACTAGACTACGTTCTAATATTTCCACAAACAAATCAAAACAAAATAAATAAAAAGAGCTTGAGCTTTATGATAGTAATGATAAATACCACTAGAGGTAGAGGAAGAGGAATCCTCCGAATCAGTGCTGGAAGTAGAGGTGCCACTTGAAGCATCATCCCTCTCAATCACCACTGGCGGGTAATTTTGCACCGGAATCTCCTCTCCGATGTCCACCTCCTCCTCCGCAGCAACGTTCCCTTTCTTGCTCCTCTCAATCACCACAGGTGCTGCAACTGCAACTGCAACTTGGCTGCACATGGGTTCCTTCTCGGTTTTATCCTTCTCAGCTTTCTTAAAATTATCCACGAATCGAACAAGTTGCCACAGCGTATCATTATCAAGCGCCTCAATATCCAGTTCAATCTCATCCCCATGGCAAGACAAACTCCCATTACCACTATTTCTCTTCTTAACAATACCCAACAACTTTCCCAATTCCTCTTGCGGCAACTCCTCCAGACTCCTCCCCAACGCCATCTTCTCTTCCAAACTCATCTCCCTCGCTTTTCCCCTTCCCTTCCCCCTTCCCCTCACCAATGCTGCTTCTTCTTCCTTATTAACCAAAATCCCCTGCCGTTGCTGCTGCTTGGACAATTTCTGAAACATTTGCTCGAATTTAGCTGACAAGGTCTCTGCCATTGCGTAAACATAGTGACCCTTAGGATTGTACACCAGCGCGTTGTTAAAGGTGAGTCTCACATCTTCTGCGAATTCCTGCGGACACTTGTAAACATTGTTTTCCAGTTTTGACCTGACCGTCCCCAAATCCATCGGCTTCTTGATGATGTCATGATAGTCGCGGAGACGCAACGAGACGACATCCACGGGGGTGTTGAAAGCCCACCCCTGTTTGTCCTTCATCAGCTTTGTCAGTATCTCACCACACCTTCGCATCGCATTCTTTGTTGATGTTAATGACGGTGTCCCCGCGGCTGCTCGTTTCGCCTTCGGGTTTCCAAACGGGTTGGCCCGTTTCGATCCTCCCCTGTTTTGACTCTTCGTTGTTGGGTAAACGTGTGTGGCTTGGAAGTCTGAGTTCGCGATCCGAGTTCCGAGGTTCCGGACCCTTTCAAGATCAGAGACCAGGCGCTTTCTCAGGTCCTTGAGTTCTCGCCTCGTGTACGCACCAAGATTGAACGTCACATAATCCGATTCGGGTAGGGATTGGGGTTGGGCCGGCGTAGGAGTCTTCTTGAAATGCACGTTGCTTGTTGGATCATGTGCACGGGTCTCTTTGTTCGGATTCGGGTTAGGTTTTGATTGGAAAAGAGGAGGATTGTTGCATTTAGGAATGTTGTTATTCTTAGTGTCCCTATAGTTCGCAGCGGAGGCGGCGACAGTGGTGGTGGTGGTTGCGCTCGAGTGCCTCCTCGCATAAACCTTGGGCTCTCCCCAACACGGCTCATTTCGACTGGGCAGAGCGGCCGGTGCCATTTACCAAAACCCACTCGTCGTTTTCTTTCTTTAAAATCACCGGCGGGGCAGTAGCCAAAAATGGCGGGAAATCATCACTGGATAAAGTAGTTACGAGAACTTAAAAAGTTGTGATAAAAGCACTGAGAGCCAGAAAGAGAGAGAGAGAACAAGAGGGCAAAAGGGGAAAATGACGGCTTCAGCTGCTGCCCTCTGTGTGAGTGTGGCCTGGGCCGTATGCTGCGCATAAACGTGAGAAGCACCAGCCCCACTTCTTAAAGGCCACCCACCTCTGCCCGTGAATTTATCGGGCAGGTGTTCAGCCGTAGATCTTGGATCTCACGGTTTGGATCTCTTTAATCATCGACGAGCCGTGTCCATCTGTCACTTATGGTTCAGATCTGAGGAGGTGGCCCACGTGGCTAGTCATCCGCCGTTGGATGATATCTCTTCGCGTGGGAATTCAAATTTTTGGAAATATATTAAATTATTATTATTATTATTATTATTAAATATAGTGGGGGGAAGAAAGCGAAAACGACATGCTTTTTGAATTTGGAGGGGAAGGGCGAAATCAGGAAAGAAATTGCGAGGCACACCAGAATGACGTGTGCGGTGGGGTTCAATCAGGGAAGTGCCAGCGAAGCGAAGATATCTTTCTTTCTTTTTTCTTTTTTTTTCTCTTAATTCTTGGGAAATCATCTCCCGCCAAATATAAGCGGTTGCTAGGATTTCTAATATGCCAAGTCAGCATCGTCAACGGGGTATATGCCACGTGTGCAACTTGGCCATCAGCTGGACATTCTCCCCAGTCCCTATCAATAAATCGCCTGACGCGGGTCTCACTAATTTTTTATTTCAAAATGAGCGCAGCTGCTGCCAGCCCTCGTCAGTCGTAGCCTCAAAACTCCTACTCCTGATAGAAAACCTTTTTTTTTTATTTCTACTTACAAATTTAACCCCTAAATTCAATGCCCCCCCCCCCCCCCCCCGGGCTCTTGTATCGTTTGCAATTTTCATTCATAATTTCATATAGTGAAACATAGTTATTGTCTACTGGCTGTTATATAGATGCCAAAACATTTCAAGGATTTCACTTCCAATATATTCAAAAATAAATAAATAAATAAATAGTCAGAAATAATTTAAAAACAAAACAAGAAACTATTAACAGAATTGAGGAAATTGTAAAGGCAAGTTTGAAAAGGAGAAAGATAAGTTAAGAAACTTAACAAAGTATAACAAATATTTAGTAAAGAATCTTATTTTATCAGGATTTATGGGAAGGGTTAATTGTGGAATAAAAAAGGATGCTTTTAGAAGTGATCAAAATTTCCATTTATTCCTGTTGGGTGTTTTTAGCAAAGAGATTTTATAAGGATTATGAAGGGATGCCAATAGCTCCTCTCTTTTAAAATAAGAGGTATTTGCAGTTCCTACAGTATTGTTTCTCACCTACTTCCCACTTATTATGCAGATTAGCATAATCTATTAAACACACACACACATAAAAGTAAACGCCCAGATTTACAAATGCCCTGTGATTTCTTTTTTGAGGACACGTTGCCGCACGCGGCACGTTTAGGAAATAACTTAATGATAAAACGATTAATAAATATATTATTTTAAAATCCTACGGTCGCATGTTTTCAAAAACACACGTTGATTCGACTCATATATCAGAATTCATTCATGCACAATCGTCTTACAGATTTACGGAGTTTAAGAAAATTAAGTAAACTTTGAACTTTCCTCGGCGTGCATGTGCTCTTTCCGCGAAGGTACTGGAGATACATACGTACATCTCAATGACTTAGCCGACGTTTTCTTATGCCGGTACGCATAAACGGAAATTTATTTAAATACTGAGGATTCAGATTTGCACTCGCATCTTAATTTGAATGTTTTGTTTTATAATTTTCATAAATGATAAAATTGTCTCTAAGAAAAAAAAAACAAACAAACAAACCCAGCACTGAATTATAATTACTCTTTCTTATGTTTTTGTTGATTTGCTTATTTAATTAATTATTTACTGACTTTGCGGGCCTAACCTTTAGAAACAGGGATCACTCATTATTGGGCTTTAAGCCCACGAGCGGACCTGCACTAAATCGTCGAACAAAACAAGTGTCAACGAATAAATTCATATTTTCACTTCAAATTAAAATTATGTTCCAAGAAAAACACTGGCGACTTCCTTATTACTGTTTTTGAAGAAAAACAGTAATAAGATGGATTACGGATAATGGTGGTTCCAATTCAATTGAATCCAATTGTAATTCAGATCATGTGGATAAGGCTTAGACTTCTCAGATTTCCGTTGACTCTCACCTTGGGCTTTAATTAAATTTATTTTGAGTGGAATTGTTGAATTCTACTGATAATATAATATAATATAATATAATATAGGTTTATGAAATGTCAATCGATGAACTTAAGCGACGTAGCTCGTATATTGACCCTCGTTGCGGGGGAGAATAAATTATTAGCAAACAACAACCAAGGATGTGTTTGGATTGTTTTTCCTTTCAAAAAAATCAGGATATGTTTGTGATCGCCCCCCTAGCTTCCAGAAAAATGAATTCTAACATGAATTCTCAAATAATCAGCTTTAGAGACATTTTATGTAAGATGTTTGGTAACTTAAAATTATTACGCAGCCATACGTCAAATAATTTACTATGTGTATTCGGTAAATCAATCATTCAAATAAATTATTTTTACTTCCAAATGACGAAAAATAGAAATATTATTTTCACTAATATTATATGTTGGTGTAAATTTTGACTCAACTTATGATATGACAGTTTCAACTGATAACGACCCTCTTAGGACTTAGGTTCCTCTTTGTTGGATTTGATGGTGGTGAGTTTTTCGTTTGAGCTGATCTTGGTGAGCCTTTATATATCCTCTTCTCAATCCACTTCCTTAGGCAATCAAAATATTATTGTCTAGTGATACTCTACAAACACAAGAAAATGATCAGAGGGCCGATTTTGTCGGCACAAACCCTCCGACGGTCAAGTCAGTCACCGGACTTTTGGAAATATAAATTTAGAAAGAGAAATATTAGAGGGTAAAAGTTACCATTTTCTCCTTTTGAGTCTCTATTTGTCTTACCTTTTAGCGAAAATGAAAGATATATTTATCGGCCAAACTGATTTGACTTGAGTGATAGTTATTTTGATGATAAATGTCATCGTTCTTGTGACATTTTGCAACATTTGTCTTTTAGTGACCATGTTGATTGACACATTGATATACAAACTTGTATGTGGATTAAAGGAATAAACATTTTATCCTTATGTTATTTTTATTAAAATCTTGGGATCATGGAGCCTCCAAACTTAGGAGGTTCGTCCTAGGATAAGAGTCTAGTAACTCATCATGTTTTGGGTTTTGAATTCTTCGACACCTAATTGATTTATCCTAGGTGGTTCGTCTTATGATTAGAACCTAGGACTTCGGCTCCTTTTGAGCTTTAAAACCTTGTTACTTAGGAGGAACATTATAGGTGGTTTGTCCACCACTTCGTGGGCTTAATTTGAAAAATAATTATTGGATGGATCTTATTGTGGTTAAATTTATTTGGACCTTATGAGGCCTATTTATTTTTGGTCCTACAGTACAAACCATAAATAGAAAGCAAAAAAACATAAAATTGAACTTATTGTTAGTGCTAATGAATTTAATATATTTACCATATATATCATATGACTCTTTAAGAAGTAAATAATAAATTAATTATATAAAAGCAATTTTTTTTTTTATATTAATAAGAATCATTCAATAACTTAAAAATAAAGCAGCAACAATTTCATGCTATCAATCAATTCAAAGAATTTAGTACCAAATATTGAAATTCAATGACGGAAAACCTACTAGAAAGTTGCAACAAGCGCCCCGATTCATTAAGTGGTATCAAAGCCTAGTTACATGTTCGATAGGTGGGCTAGCACCATATCAACTACTCAGCAGTGTGTTAGTATCGTGAACGGTGGAGGCTCGGCTGTGGCCAAATCAACTAGCGGAGTGGACTGAC
Source organism: Citrus sinensis (assembly GCF_022201045.2). Taxonomy (NCBI): domain Eukaryota; kingdom Viridiplantae; phylum Streptophyta; class Magnoliopsida; order Sapindales; family Rutaceae; genus Citrus; species Citrus sinensis. The sequence goes on along the minus strand of NC_068562.1, from coordinate 5,073,184 downwards.
ACTGTATCAACTAATAGCTATGTCAAAACGTGGGCGTAGGATAGATCGAGTTCCCAATGCATTGCTAATTGACAGATTCTTGGCATCATGGAGGGCTAGCGACCGCCCTTAAGAATACGGGGTAATGACGTGAACGGGTCCAATATCCATTCTTTGATTACCAATTAGTTTTCAGAGGATAGACAATCTTCATTTCAAAACTCCATAACTAAATGTGTTAAAAGTTAGAGAAATTCAATTATGGATTACCATCTAAGTAGTTGCACCAAGCGCCTTGATCCAACATGACCTTTTTTTTCAATAAAACTTACTATTATTGGATAGATCAACAAATTTAAGATCCGATGGTATGTGATTTGTTAGCTTAAGTCAATTTTTTTAATCGCCGGAGACGGTGCCATGACCGACAAAGGAATATATAAGAGATCGATGATAAGTTTTTTATTTTTAAAATTTTAATTTATAAACATGAATTTAAATTAATTTTTTTCGTAAGTCTATTTTTGAAAATATATATTATTACAAAGGTACACTTGTTATCTTATTTTCTTATCTTCTTATTATCAACCCACTAGATTGAATTTAGACACTTTTGACAGCTCAACCCAACAAACCTCCACCAATAGGCATTTGGTTCAATGGGAGAAGCCTTGCACTTACAATGTTGAGTTCAAGGGTTCGAGCCTCCATAAGAGCATTATGGAGGTTAGTTTCAGTTCTTCCTCAATTATCAATTAATTGAGTGGAGACAGTCTCTCCCTTACGAAATGTGAGTGGAGCAGACACCCCTCGAATATTAGAAAAGGTTTAAAATATCTGAGCATATACTTCAGTGTGTCAATGTATGATGGTAGTCCCAGTTATATAGTATGATTGTAAATATTAATTGTAATGTCTGATGTGGTAGTCCCAGTTATATAGTATGATTGTAAATATTAATTGTAATATCTGATATAATGTCAGTAATATCTCTGTATAACAGACTTAAAAAAAAAAAAACCCAACAAATCTCCTTAATAATCATTTATTATGTGATTTTTTTTTTTTTTTGGAGGGGAAGGAAGGATCGGAGAGAAAAACGAGTAGCACCGCACTTTCTAGTCAAATGGACAGTCCCCACACCACGCAAGCTTATGCACCAAATTCAAAAAAGTAGCCACATTCCTCTGTCATCTACCAATTTAATAATTCAATCGGTGAAAGTGAAAAGTGTAAAACACTCATTACGAAGAGATTGAATTTTGATCCACAAGGACCATAATTTTCTTATCTTCTTATTATCAACCCACAAAATGAAAATTTCAAAGGAGAGGGGGGGAAGGGGGAAGAGAAGTATACAATCAAGCACCAAGACCAACATTACACCCATAGCAAATCCTAGCGGAAATCCCCCTGAATTGCATGAACGACTCTAACAGATAGAATTTTTTTTTAAAAAAAGGCAAAAAAAATTATAATGACCCCAGAAATGAACAAGTTCATGCGTCAAGCAAGTTCATCATTGACACTATATATATTCCAATAGACATAAAGTAGGTGAAATTACTAACACTGAAATTACCGGATTATTATTATTATTATTATCATCATCATTAACTAGTCGATAAAGATGATAGAGGGATCGCAGCAGCACTCGTCAAGAAGGCAGCAGCAACATAAAGCAGCCAAACTGCAACAGCATATAACGCAAAACAAATGAAAAATTAAAAAGAGAGAGAGAGAGGGAGAGATTAGATCATACAAATTATAAACCCAATTCTAAAGAAAAAATAAAGAAACATGAGAAGATATGCATAAGAGAACATGCATGAAATGGGAATAGATAATTACTTACCATCCCTCAAGGAAACCAGGCTCTCTCCTGGGTGGTGGAGCTGCTGCATACTGAGGAGGTGCCATCACTGGGGGTCCTTGATAATATCCTGCACGCCATCACAAAATTACCAATTCATTCACACTTCTCCTCAATCGTAATTAAAAGGGGTGTTTTTTTCTTTTTTCTTTTTTTTGTAACACATAAAATCACAAAGAAAGCATTTTCCAGAACAGATCAATGATAAAATAATAACAACAAATAAGGTACCTTGAGCAGGATAAGGATAAGCATATTTAGGGTCACTCATGGTGCAGTTGGCCACTCACTCACTATTCTTGGATTGATGCTGTGTTATGAGAGATTATGCACTCTGAATGTATTACATATGGGATATTGAGCGGAAGATGAATCTGTGGACTTGGTTGCCTTTTATATCATCAATGAGCGAACATTTGTCACTCTTTCACATTTACATACATCATAGGGAGGTACCTTCTACACTCTTTTTATTTTCAAGGGAATTGCATTTATTTAACATTTTCTAAAAAGTTATTTATTCCCTTCCATCATCATCCTTCACTTACTTTTTTTTTTTTCGAAGAGAACTATTGTTCATAATATTTACACCATATAAATTATTAAGACTCATTTATATTAATTTTGATATGACACTGTTCAGATTTTTAATCCTCTCAAATATTCGAAGGATACCTAACTCTCATTCTATGAAAAAAACTATTTTCACTCAAACTCTAAAACTCTAAAAAAAAAAATTTAAATTAAACCCCCATAATATATATATGGAGCTAAAATCACTTCCCTCACAATTATGAGGAAATGGCTCTAGTACTTGGACTAATCCCAAGTGGTTATCCTTGACTTACTTACTACCCTAAATTTTGCCTTTTCTTTTGGAATTGATAGCGGCCCATCATTTGTCATTATTTACAACATTATTTATATCTCAAGACTCAAGGACGGCATCGTAATTACGCATAGATGCCTTTTCAGTTTCAAAAATGCAAAATTATGCCTTACTAATGTTTATGTTGCGCAATACAATTCTCATACTATTCTTTGTAATTTTTATTTTCCATAACGACAAATCAGTTGGCAATAAATAAATAAATAAATAAATAAATAATAGCTTTTAAAAAATAAGTACATTTTAATACTTAATTTAAAACTATATTTCATATTCTTTTTAATTTTAAATGCTTTTATATTCCTAACATTATTTCAGTTTAGTTCAAGTGGATGATAAAAACAAAAAAAAAAACCCATCAAATACTTTTGTGTTTGAATAATCAAATAGTGAAAAGGTCAAAACACTCATTTATTTACATTTATGTGGGACTACAGAAATTTGCTTGGGTACAAAAAGGTAAGTCAGTGGGCAAATCAAAAGTCAAAGGTGGGGGCGCGGGGTGGGGCTGCGTTGGTTACCGGACCGCGTGAGAATAGCCTGAGTGGTTCTCAGTTCTCACATTCCCATAAATTACGTTTAGAATTGAATTAAATTAATTTTGCAATTTGTTTTATCTTCCCGCGAATTAAAGGCAATTAATTTTACGAGCATACCTCAAAATAGTCACCACATATTTTAGTCAATGTGTTTCTAAAATTAAGTTGAAATATAAAAAAAAATTGAGTAATAATTTAGGAGATAATAATGCTCATTAGGACGGTATAACTAATTTACAATTTTAATACTATTTATTTATAGATAGTTATAGAATTCTATTTTGTTTAAATATGAGTACGGTTTTCACTCAATCATCTTTCACAACAAATCAATAAATATAAACGGCCTTTTATATAATATATATCAACATTTTATTATAAAGAAAATAATATAACCATAAAAAAGATATCATTTACGACATATAATCGTGCGCCATAAATAAAATTAAAGAGAAAATATAAATTAGGTTGTTATATCTACTATTTAGAGAAAGTAATAATAAACAAATACAAAATTAATAAGATGTGATAAATAGAAACAGATTATTTTGACGATTGATTAGATTCATTTCTAAGATGAGTTTTTATTAAACACTAACTAATTGGTCAAGATTTATTTTTAAATTTACTTTTATATTTTAATCGTCGAACAACCACTAATTTAGTACTAAAAAAAATGGACACTAAATCCTTATCCAATAGAAACGTGTGTTATTGCCGTAGGCCTGTGGCGCACCAAAATGTCGCACCATGCAATGCACAAGGCATCACATTTTTTCATATATAGAAATGGGGAAAGAATTACAAGAGACGTGGAAATTGACCAAAAGTGAACATTTTTATTCCCCTGGAAAACCTTTGTCCAGTTAGCAACTCTATTGATGGTCGGCTAAAGTAAAGTTGTTCATACTTCGTCGTCAAAAAGACATATATAACTTGTGCTTGCGTATTATGTAGTTATTGTCCTAGCCATTTGACTCTAACCCCATTGGCCTTTGCTACACCTTTGGTTCCGAATTTTATCCTCCATCTACATAATTTCGGTATAAAATTGTTCTCGAGGTTTACTTAACCGACTAAAATTTATAACTCTAGCATATATGATATATTTTAATAGAAGCACTAGATATAATAAAAATAAAAATATTCAGTAGACAAATCTAGTTGTTTAGTTTCTTCAGTTCAGGAATCAAATTGAGTCAGAATTCCACCACCTTCAACGCATACATTTTTTTATCGTGTGAACAGAGATAAGTAAAAGGCAATTTTATCGCGTCGTTTTGCCGACTTAGATCTAACTATTATACCAAAAACATCCTATGAGGGGGAATCATATTCTTCATGCAACTTTTAAATACTTTTGCTTTCGCGTTTTCACTCTAATTTCGAGTGATCAGTTGCCAAATTGGCATTAGAAAATGAACAAAAGAAGGATTACGTAGAACATAATATCAAACCAAGATAAAGGAAAAGGAAAGGTTCTCTTTGCCATATCAGTTTGAAAAAACTTGAGATAAAGAACATGACACCGTCAAGTGGAGCAGTGCAGTGCTTTTGAGATAATGCATCTGTATGTCAGCTTTTTTATTTTATGCTTGATAGAGACATCTTTTTTTTTTTTAATACTGTTTATACAGGACTGTAGGTATTACAATTAATATTTACACACAGATTCTACAATTGGGACCTTCATCGTGGCATGTACTCCTCTGATTCTACAATTGGGACCTTCATCGTGGCATGTACTCCTCTGATTCTACAATTGGGACCTTCATCGTGGCATGTACTCCTCTGAAGCGCTGTCCAAATTCTTCAAACCCTCTCAAATATTTGAGGGCTGTCCACTCTACTCACATTTCGTCCCTCTCAAATATTTGAAGGCTGTCCACCCTACTCACATTTCGTGAGGAATAGACTGGCTCCACTTAATTATGTGATAATTGAGGAAGGATTATAAATAAGCCCCATAAATATTTTTATGGAAACTCGAACCCTTACACTCATTATTCTAAGTGCAAGGGCTCTTCCACTGGACCAAAGGCCTATTGGTTGGTTGATAGAGACATCTAAGTAAGTAAAGTGAGATTTGCTAGGAAATATTATTTGGGTTTTGCTACGTTCTTGCGATGAATATTGCTGTTGCTGTTGCTGTTGTGGATGTAACTTTTACAATACAACCAAAATGCAAATTAAAATATGCAGCTTATTGAAATATAAAAACTTCTACTTTATCCAAGCACATGCTTTTACTTTTTACTTTATTGAAACAACAATGCATGGAAGAATGAACGGATGCTAATCCCAGAATAGGTGTTGGATGTTTGACTAGCTACCTAAACACAATCTTTATAACGCAACATCCCATTATCCTCCATCATGCTAGAAGCAACCAACTCCATAAAGCTATACACGGTTTCAATTTCACAGCAAATCATGTAATGCTATGGGGTTGCAGGATTCTTAACTTAAGCATCAGGCAGTTACCATGACACAACATCCATGTAATCAGTAATGATCACACCATTTATGGGATAAACATATTGCCTTTGTCCTCGCGTTCATCTAGAAGACAAAAGAGGATAAAAGGTGAAATTATCTCTGTCAAATTTCCACAATTTTAAAGAACAAACTGTAGCAAGAGGTTGTGTTACTTTCAAAATATATTTTGCAACCTTTTAATTGAAAATCAAATTTATTTATGCTGTATGTTTCAATTCCTGTATGGCCGTCAGTAAGTTTCAATTGTAAGAGAATGCCGCAATTCTCCTACCATTAGAACATGATTACCCAGAGGCAGTATCCTTCTTCCATGCTTATTTGCAATACTAAGTTGCTCGCAAGGATCGACTCCAAAGCTAATTTCTTTTGATCCTTTTGCAACAGTATGGACACGATCAAATCCAATTAACTGTTTCTCTGGAGTTCCTTGGGAAACTTTTGGTACTCTCGCAAACAACATCACCACATGGCTTCCGTCTACATCTCCTGCATTTGTCACCGAAATTTGTACATGAAACCTCAATGAAGTGCAAGATGTCACCTCATCAATGTGTACATAATCAAGTCTTGATCCCGTTTGTTGTAGTATATTCTTGTCAGAACCAGCCTTAAGGGAGGCCGATATAGTTAGTTCACTTGGTGCTGACAGAAACTTGTAACTATAATTGGTGTAGCTTAAGCCATGTCCAAATCCATACACTTGAGTTCCGGTGTAAAATCTATAGCTCCTGCCAGGATACTGACGAGAAGAATCAGCTCGCATGTTCATATCATTCATGGGAACCTTGGTGAATGACTCAGGATACCAAGTCATAGGAAGTCTTCCACCTGTTATTAAGACCAAAAGTTGCATTAAATTCTATATTGGAAATCAAAAAAGGAACCTGACGTTTGGATGACGGAGAGGAAGAAATCATCTCATTTTTTATTACTTGGTGCTTGAACTTAAAACTCTGCTATAGCATTCTTAAATCAGTTTCTATTTAGATCTCAGTTTGCAGTGAGTATGCTCTAAGAGGATGCTCAACATTCAAATACCATAACAAAAAAAGAGATGATTTTTGTTCTCAAGAGAGATTTAAATCCCTTTCAGCAAATAAAAGTTCCCTTTTCTTTAGGTAATAAGGAACTTATTTTATTACCAACCTGGATTAAAATCACCAAAGATGATTTCTGCGAGTGCTTTTGCACCAGCTTCACCAGGATACCCAATCCAGAGAATGCTTGAAATCTGTGAATCTGCTTCAGCAAATGACACATCCAGGGGTCCACCACCAGTAAGAACTAAAATCACTGGCCTTTTACTAGTGCGAGCAACAGAGGTTACCAGGGACATCTGTTGACCAGGCAGGAGAAGACTTACTCGGTCACGATCTTCAGTTTCTTGTGTCAAATCCAGGCCAGCCACCACAATAACAAAATCAGCCTTCTTGGCAATACGGACTGCTTCATGAAACCCAGCATCAGAATTACAAGGTACATCATGGCAACCAGAAGCATAGTGAGTCTTGGAAACATAGGCTTCAAGTCCTCGAAGAAGGCTCTTCGGGCTACATGGAATTCCTAGAACATCACGGATACCAAGTAATTATCACGTCCTATTTGGAAGTAGTAAGATCATCACAAGCATGAGAGATGCCACAGTCACTCCAATTTAGAACAAATCAAGTTTCATCATATTTGCTACTGAAATAAATTTAGATTTCAAAATTACTGGAAACAAATCATGTTGCAGTCTCAAATCAAATTGTCCCGACATTATTGAAACTATGGGAACTGGTCAGGAAAAGAAAGAAAAGAACCTTAATAATTTTCTTTAGCTTTTAGGTCCTAACAGTTCCTATAGTTTGAAACAGAACAGGAGGAAGCTTAAATTTGGGAAAACTTGTAAACAAGGAAAACCAGATAAGGAGCATTTTTGCCTGTTAGGCACGGTATAAGTATACAGCATAATAGTAATTTTAAGAAAAGCAAAATATACAACAAAGCTGATAAATTCTAATATTAATGAAGAAAAAACATGATTATCTACTTTGTTCTTAGCAATAGTCAATGTATGGATGAAATCTATTGCATGGTACCTGTGTAACCGCCACCCATTTGGCTGATGTTGTTTACCAGTGGGCCAATAATAGCTAATGACGAAACTGCATTTTTATTCAAAGGCAGGAACTTCTTATCATTCTTTAGAAGCACAATCCCCTGCCTGGCTGCATCAAGTGCTAGTTTCTTGTGCTCAGAGGTACAAACATCGTCAGGTCCCAATTTTCCATACTTGCCTTTTCTTGGGTCTCCATTAAATAGCCCAAGACGGAGTTGAACTGAAAAAAGATTAAGAAGGGCTCTGTCTATGTCTTTCTCTTGCACTTTTCCTTTATCTATTGCAGATTGAGTGTGTCGCAGCATGCATGTTCCGCAATTAATATCCATTCCTGCAAACAATTAGTTTTATTGTAATTTTAAAAATAACAAACCCTGGATTGTTATTTGTGGAAACAATTGTGAAAAAATTCAAAAGATAAGAAACAAATGACAAAAACCTGCTTTAAGAACACCGGCAGCTGAATCCTCATGCGTTTTTGTGTAGTTCTGATATTCAAAGATTGTGGCCACGGCATCACAGTCAGAGGTTATGTACCTGTACGTATGCCATAAGAGGGGTCTACATGTAGGTCTTACAAAAAATTCAAATTTGAGTTTCAATTTTCTCATTTCTCTTCAAGTCATTGTATAACAAGATCTTAAAAGTTGTTACCCTTTGAAGCCCCATTCATTTCGAGCCTTTTGGAACAGATCTCCTCTCAAACATGCAGGCACCCCATTAACTTGATTGTAGGAACACATTATGCAACTCGCCTTACCTTGTTCGATACAACTACGAAATGGCGGCTGAAATGTGTCCTCCGTGTCTTGCTCTGTTATCTACAGATAAACAAATTTGCTAATACACTTTGAATAGGAAGTGGCCAAACCAGAGTTGACATAAAGCAACCAGAACCCAGTAGACATTCGTTAACATACTAATAGAAGAAACAGTCCATCCCCAACCAAATTTAGATGTATGGCCTATTACAAATTACAAAATTAGGTTAAGACATATCAGAACTATACGTACTAACACTAGCAAACGATTATCAATTAAGCTATAACAAACACCAGCCAATGGAATTTTGGCTTCGAAACCAGAAAATGTTAAAGATAAAGCTTGAAAACAAACAAAACCCAGTTGAAATTTGCTCACAAAGACAATGAAAAAGAAAGACTTACCATAGCATTGAAGGAATATCTACTGAAATTTCCCCATTTCTCCAAGTCATAAGCAATCAAATGCTTGCAACAAGCAGAAAGCATAAGCTCATCACCACGATCACTCTCTTCACCAAACCCTTTCAACACCCTCTTCTCTCGAAACCCAAAACCAATACCACCATCATCACTCTTCCAATTCTCACCCTGAAAACTTTTCACAAACTCAACAGCATAAGCAGACACAACCATGGGATCTTCCCCAGGAGTCTCCTGGCCTCTGCCCCATCTGGGGTCCCTAAAAATGTTAATATTTGGTGCCCAAAACGTCAACCCCGCTTGGCCAAGATTGTACATGGCCCTCGCCTCGACAGCTACAGCTGATCCAATATTGGACCAAAGGCTTCTATTGAAAGAAGCTGCAGAGACGAGAACTTGAGGGAAACTGGTGACAGATGACACAGTTCCATTGAAGTTGACACCAGGGCCATTGGAGGCAATCCCATGAAGTGACTCAGACCACCATTCGTAGGCAGGAATGCCAAGTCTTGGAATGGCCGAGGCATTATCAGAAAGTTGTTGGATCTTTTCTTGGAGAGTGAGTAGAGATATGAGAGACTTGGCCCTCGTGCTGATTGACAGAGAGGTGTTGCAAAATGGGCATGAGTCAAAATGCGGCGGCTTGCATGGGAAGTCCGGTTTATTTAAGACTGGTTTTGAGTTGGAGAAGGCGATGACGTTGACTAGGACAAAGAGTTGTAGAACGCGGAAGAGGATTCTTTCTCTTAGTTGGATTGACATGAATGGTCGACTCATAACTGAGAGTTGTGTTAGTTGCTATGGGAGAAAATATGATTTGTTTGTGCTATGTTAACCAAATGAAATGTTATAAAATGGATTAAAAATTTTTCGCATGTTTCACGAACTCAAATAAATTTACTTCATTATCTCATCATTCAAATTGATGATGGACAAATCGTTTGTAATGATAAATTTAGTATACAATTTGATGTCTAGCATTATTTGATTTCATAGCTTATGAAAGTAAAATGCACCTAGACTTGGTATAGACGGTCAAATATTATACAATAAGACAATTTGATAGACGTTAATCCCCCCCCCCCCCCACCCCCAAGTTTTGATTTTTAGTAATAAAAAGTATGTAGATGTTAGTTCAATTGGTGAAAGTTTTTAGGTTAACACAAGGAATAAAAAGAAAATTTAAGTTATGGTTAGCTTAAAAAATAACAATGATTTTTAGATTGACTTAAGCACTTACGTCATTTGAGATTTTATAATCATCAAATTTTTAAAAAATAAAATAAATTTATACCCTAAGAGCGCTTAATCAAATAGTTTTTAAGTAGATTTATTTGATTGACTACCTCATATTTGAGTTTTGAAGAGATAGGGTTAAAATTTTAATTTGTGTGTTGTCCATTCCCTGTCATTTTAGTAAAATATTGTTCGGCAATATAAAAGAAGAGAAAAAAACTATTGTTCGGCAATGACAATTAAATGTCCTTTTTATATTATTTATTCATCTGTTTTGAAAAGTAATAATACTATGTTAACAAAAATTATTATACTAAAAATTAAGAAAGTAATGATAGTTATCCCAAAAATTAATCCCAAATAATCTGATATATTATGTATCATTTATTATATGATAGTACTTTTAAAAAAATTCATTTGAATTAATTATATTATCTCATCATTTAATCAATGAATACAAAATTATTAGGGATCAATTTTTTGGACATGTGACATTATTCAAATGAAGGAGATACGCATAAATTGATAATTTTGTTCTCATTAAAAAAAAAAAACTAAAAGAGGATTGGCTTGTCTGGTGGATATTTCTTCTATGGAAATAAGACTTAAGAGTTTGAGACTACAAAAAAAAAAAAATATTACAGCCTAAGACCAATCGTGATTACAGCCTAAGACCAATCACGTGCATTGTGTTCGGCGAGTTTTAACTTTGCGTAATTGGTGTGAAATTCTCTTATAATCGACCAAACAAACACATTAATGTTTTGGCGAGTTTAAACATTTTTACGGCGTGCAATTAATGCTTTTAATACACATCTTTGTCGGATGAAGGCGAAATGTCATGAGGGCTCCTTGTTTAGTGTTTCAAGGACGCTTTTAATTTTCTTTTCATATTGGGGTTAGTCAGCCCGCAGCTTAAAAATTACAGTATTAAAGTGTTTGATAAATTTTAATTGTGATGACTTAAGAGATAAGTTAATTAAATCTCATCATTATAGTTTAAAAGCTAAAATATTTTAATATTAAATAAGATCTAAGCAATATTTACTATAATTGAATTACATCATTCCTCAAACTTAAAGTTAGGGCTGACAAAATTTAAGTTTTGGCCCTAGAAATTAGTTGAGTGATTTTTAAGTACTTTTATTCCGTTGGTCCTATAAGATTAAATTATGGAAGCGCTAAGAGGTCAAAAAATCAATTTGAATTTTGCCAACTCCCATTTTAAAAATAAAATAAATCAATCTCCCATGACAGTGCGGGCTTAGATTTTCAGCCCAATAAGAATGATCCATTAAATGACAAAGGGACAGTTGGGCCAGACCCGGTTTTTCTCCAATTTATGTCACTGTTGTCGCATGCATGAACCTCAGAAACAGAAAGTAGGACTCGAGAATCACTGTTAATTCAATTGTAAAAATACAGAAAAGAAAAGATGCACGTTGCCTAATGCCCACAGCGTAATATTTTTGACATACCCATACAAAGATTGCCTGACCCACAAAGCCCAAAACTCGAAATTCATTAACAGTTTTAACTTTTGAGCTGGTCCATTGACACCCCCGGAAAAACCTAATGGAACCCCTTTAATTTATTTTTCCCATTAAAATAATTTAAAATAATATAAAATTCTTATTAATACCTTCATCGATGAAACCCCCCCCCCCAGGGTAAAAAAAAAAGATTAATGAAGCACATGCATCACAAAATCTATATCTTTAAATTCTCTTCTTTTTATTGCTTCAATGCTCTTCTCGTTACAATTGAACGTAACACAAAGTTTTGTTTGAAAATAATGACGAAAAATAATTAAAACGACAATCTTACTTTTCTATGATCCATCTCTCTCCCGTTGCATGACTATTTTTTATATTAAAATTCTTACAATTATAGCGACAAATGCAGTTAAGTAATATCCAAGTAAATTTATTTCAAGAGTTGATGTGAAAGTAATTATTTAAAATTCTGGTCTTAATCAATATAATTACTTGTTACTCAATCACATCATTTGATACATGAATGCTAATTAAATTACTCACCAGTTGCTATGTTCTCAGGCTTATCGATCCACTATAAAGTTCCTTGTTATTAGAGGCAGCAGTGAGCACGGAACACTATTCTCAATTTATAATCATGATGCGAATTTACTAGAGTTCAAATCTATACACAATTTGAACGAACCAACGTCAAAAGCTTTGTTGATCATTTCCCGTCACCATCACCATCGATGAAAATTGAAAATCGTGGATCACTTAAGAGTACAAAAGTTGACTAGCTAATTACTCATGGTAAATTGGAAATGATAGCTGGGGTACACTTGATAGTTTGAGACACGAATTATGAAACGCAAAAAGACATGCAAATTTCAGCAAGAATCGATAAAGTTATTAGATGCGAACTGTTAAGAGCCTTGGCCATGCATGAAAAATTAGCTAGGGTTTCATTATTGATTAGCTAGAACCCTAGTTCTAGGTAATTCTTTTCTCCACCACAAGAGATGGTGGTTAGGTATAAATTAATTTTATTAATAAGAACAATGAAAGTCTTCCCCAGGTTAATAATAATAATAATAATAAGATAGCTAGTAAAGAACAAAACGAAAAAGTGGAGATGACAACTATAAAAACAAAATTACAGTCGGGGTTTCTGCAGACAAAACCATGTGTATAATGAGTGCACGGCATTGAAATTGATAATTTAATGTTTACTTGTAAATTTAGGAGCATCTTCAACGACTTTTAGTGACAAATTTAGATGAAGGTCATGACATATAACGGAGTAAGCCATAAGTTCTATTAATTTCTTATTAAGAAAAGATTATGTGTGAAGGTGATCAAAAACGGAGTGTTTGAACACTTGGCTAATTCTATAACCGTAACTCTGCTTGCCCATTTTGACTTATACAAAAAGAAGAAGCATACTCCACAGCTTTTTCATAATTAGATAGCGATCACGTCAATGTTGATGATTCAATGTCCCACAAGATTTCACTAAAATTCTTCTCATCATTACCAAGCATATATATGCATGTTTTATTCTGGTTCTTCTCAGAATTTTAATCATGGTTGCTCCCCACTAAAGCTTTACATTGTTTCTGTACTCATAAAATAAACGCCACAAGCTTAATGCGCATGTGTGCAACAGACAAACATTAAACAAAACTGTGATCACTAGTTGCAAAAACAAGTTGGTTAAGCCTCAAAAAGCATAGGCTAACCCGCTTACTGATATAATATTAGCCAATGAGTTTATCTATTGACTCCAGACAGTGCTTCAAATAACTTTTACTTTTTGAGTACAACTACCCTTAACTTCTACCAAAATAGATAGCCCGGCAGGCCCGCGTATTTCAATCCGATGCAACAGAAAAGTTTGAATCCTGAAAGAGTTAAGGGCGAACGAAATGCAAGTTTCTTCAAGCCCAGGTCATAGTTTGTGGTGCTTGTTTTTTAAATTAATCTACAACCACGTATTGTAAATTAAATTGAATCACTATATGACTAGCTAGGTTAGTGCTTGTTTTTAAAATCTTCAGTACTTGTTTCCAATCGCATGTGATTTCTGTCGAATGTTTTAGCCTTCAGGTTTCGTACTTTCAAAACTATAATTACGCTAGCTTCTAGCATATCTATATAGAGTTAAAGATGGACCTAAATTTCCTTTATAAGTTGGGTATTAATTGGATTTGGCAAAACTGACGACTTAACTGTGTCTGCACATTCATTTGTAAGACAGTAAAACTTCTAAAACCAAACGACATATTTCCCATGCCCAATTTTAAAAGTTTGACACTGTCATTACCAATTTGATCATTTAGTCTTCTCATTAAATTTTGCATTGTATCTCCTAAATGCTTTACTGAAAACATATATCAAAAGGAAAAATCATAAATCATATCGGACATATATATATAAAATGAAAAATTTGATTGAAGTGAATGAATAACTAACACAAATACGCCACTAAGGCCTTGACCTAATTGTGGACATAAGTTAGAGAGTATAAATTAGAGTTTCCATGAAATTTTACTCAAATAATTTTTTTTCCTCAAATATGTGGGTAGATATATATATATATATATCTCCAAAACATTAGTGAAAACGTGGACTTCAAATTTCATATTAGAATATCTGAAAATTGTTAAAAATAAACAACAAGAAACGAAAAGGCTTATTAGTCAATCACTTTTATCTAACTTTGGAGTTAAGCAAACCTCAGACTCATGAAAGAGAGTGAGAGCCAACAAGTAGAGACTCAGGTATTCGCAACAGCAATTGACATGTACTTGGATGGCGTGAACTCAGCTTCTGTAAACGTGAATAATCCTTACAAAATAATACAATTTTCTTTTGGGGAGAATTGTCATCTACTGTTTGTTGTTACCTAAAACGCATATGTGCTCTAAAAGTGAAGTGTGCGTTGCATACTCCTTGTTTTGTGTACTAAAAGAAAAAAAGAACCCTAAATCCAATTCAATAATACCTCTGTCTTGGAACTGTTCAACTAGCGAAACAACAGTAGCAGTTTTCTGATTCGGTTAAAAAAGTAAAAGAAAAGAACAAAACGTTGACAGATATACAAAGGGGAGGGTTCCCTGACTTAAAAATTTTGACTTATAAACTAATTTAATTTTTCATTTATCGGATTTACTCATTCTAATGATAAGAATTTAAAGTTTAAAAATAATATTTATGTTTCCGTTCATTTATCATTAAATTGACTGAATCAATGAATAAAAAATTATTTTTAAGTCAAATGTTTTTTGGTCTTTTAATTTTATTCGCATTTTAAAATCGTCCAATTATTTGTAAAATAAAATATTTTATACTATAATATGTATATTTTAACCTAGTTGTTCTATACACACACACACATAGTCATTCTCTAGTGCGGACGTTCTCATTTTATTTTTATGCAGATACACTTTTAAACTATGAGGTTTATGAAAGTTAATTTTTAACTCTCTTAAATCTCACGGTTTTATAATTCATTCGAAAATTAACTCTGTTAAACCACACGGTTTAAAAATATGTGCTCATTCAAAAAATTACGGGCATCCACACCTGAGAATGATATTATATATATTATAAATGTTCTAATCCGAGATTTTAAAGTGTAAAAAGTCCGAAAAAATTTTAAAATCGCGCGATTTTAAAATTTTTCTAAACTTTTCCGTACTTTAAAATTCTAGATCCAAAAACTACTATTATATATATGAGTAGTTTCCTGATCACGAATCTTAAAGTGTAGCAAAAGTTCAGAAAAGCTTGCAATTTAAAGTGGTTACAACGCATGATTTATGCATTTTTTTTGAATGTTCTTGCACTTTAAAATTTCGGATTGAAACATTTATAATATATATATATTAACCTAGTCGTATCTTTAATAAAATAAGAATTTCTCCTTACGTTAAAATTATGGGAGCCTCTAAGTTATATTTAATGTAACATACACAACTCATCTCAACCACATAAATTATGAATCTTATAATTTTACGTGGTTGAAATAAATTATGTAAGTTACATGTAACTTAGCACTTGCCTAAAATTATATATGTACATATGATTGGATCTGATGAATGATCAATTGATCATGATGATTATTGCACAAGAAGCTGTAGAAGAATTGAAGTGTTATTGTATTTATTGGTAATCAAATAAATTTACACGGCTTTTGATGTATCTTTTTCATCTCGTTTTCTTGTGAAATGATGTTGACAGATGATTGAGATTTGAGAGGCGACGTCACAGCTAAATGTTCTTTTATCTTGATAAACTCGACTGCAAGACGTCGCCTCTATAATAATATTATAATAGGGCAAATATTCACAGATACTTCAAATTTTATAGTTTTTTAAAAATACTTTTTTTTTTTAACCGGTTATCTATCTAAAATATATAAAATGTATCATTTTTTTCACTTTTCGAGTGGTACCATTAAATAATTTAATATAATATTGATGAAATAAATATTTTATCTCCGAATATAAAAAGATGATTTATTAATTACTATTTTGGATGCTTTTTTAGAACGTGTAATTATTTTGAATTGATAGGAACAAATTGTAAATTTTAAATACTCCATGACTGATTTTATGTTGTTATTTTTAATTGATAGGACAAAATTATAATGTTTAAAATTTTTCATAATTAGTTTTACAGCTATTTTGAATATATTTTGTAGAGTAAAAGTTGTTTAGTCTTTATATTTTGAGATTAGTACATATTTAGTCCTTTTATTTTTAGAAATATCTCAAAATATCTCTACTGTTAAATTACTGACACATCCGTCATTACTTTTTGTTCATTTTGACTTGTTTTTATAATATTACTACCTTATAATAATACTTCTTTTCTTTGGACATTAATAAAAAATTAAATTACCAATTTAACCACATAAATAAAATAGAAACAAAAAATTATATATAAATTTTTATAGAACACTATGCTAAGGAGTTAATATATTATTTTTTATTAATGTCAAAAAATTTGGTAATTTAATTTTTGTAAATATTAATTTTTATATCTTTAGACCAAGGTTTATTGAGGTTGCATGACTAATTTTGTAGTTGTTGTTGGTCTCAACAACTATAAAATAAATTTTGTCCTTTTTGTTATTTAGTTAGAATTAAATAATTTTTTCATTAAAAAATAAAATAACCATTTATCAACATTTTAATAAATTCTCTAATGGTGTAACTAAAAAATTTAAAAAAAAATAATACACTTTATAATTTTTAGGTGAATGATTAAAAAAAATTAATAATATTTTTTAATGAAAATACACGACCTCTCCCTCTTCTCTTCTCTTATCTTATGTTGTGTTTACTTTATGGAGTATGAATTCCTCCAATTTCAGTATTTACTTGCATATTTTAAGGGAGGATGGGGAATCCTGCTCCGTGAGCCCCACCCATTTTTGGAGTGGGGAGTGGGAGTGAGACTTTATTTTTTACCATCTTTTTGTTAAATTTAATAAAATAAAATAAATAAAATAGTATTATATTTATTTAAATATTATTATTATATTTAACTAAATAATAATTTACATTGATTCTAAGTTCAAATTACTGAAAAATAATATTACTAAATTAAGAGAGAATTAATAATATTACTATATACTATCTTTATTTGAAAATATAATATTATTATATTTATTTAAAAATAATATTATTATATTTATTTAAAAATAATAGTATTATATTTATTTAAAAATAATAGTATTATATTTATTTAATATTAATAATTAATTTACTAATATAATAAAATAAATATTTATTCATCAAATATATTTTTTATTAACTTTGTAATTAAAAACTACAATTCTTTAAATATGATAAAATTATAATTTAAAAATATTTACTCACAATCGAAGACAAAGTAAACACATAAATTGGATTCTGATCTCTATTTCTTACTTTCATTCAAGTGGAAGTAAACAACTTACTCACACTCTCACTCCACACTCTCAAGATCTCCACTTCTCATGATTTTTACTTAGGTTGTGTTTATTTTCTGGAGTGAAAGTGAGGAGTGTTGATTCTTTACACTCCAGCGTTTATTTCACTCTGTGGGCTCCACCTATTTTTGGAGTGGGAAGTGGGAGTGAGGCTCCCATGGGGAGAGATGGGAGTGGGAATCCACTCCCGCCTCTCCCATTTTTATCATTTTTCTTATTTAATATTTAATATTTAATAAAATAAAATAAATAATATTATTATATTTAACTAAATAATAATTTACATTGATTCTAAGTTAAAATTACTTTAAAATAATATTATTATATGAACAGAGAATTAATAAATATTACTATATGCTATCTTCATTTGAAAATATAATATTATTATATTTATTTTTAAAATAATAGTACTATATTTATTTAATATTAATAAAATAGTTTATTCTAAGAAAATATTAATTTTGTACTAAATAATATTATATTATTATTTTATATAATAATAAATTTAATATAATAATATTCAAATTTAATATAATTATATTAAATAAAATAAAATAATGTTTCATTTTATATTTACCCTTCTTTTTTACCCTCCTTTTATTAAATTTACTATAATTATATTTAATAAATATTTAAATAATATTATATTTATTTAAATAATATTATTATATTTAACTAAATAATAATTTGGTTTGATTCTAAGTTTAAATTACTTAAAAATAATATTATTATATTAATAGAGAATTAATAATATTACTATATACCATCTTTATTTGAAAATATAATAATATTATATTTATTTAAAAATAATAGTAATATATTTATTTAATATTATAATTAATACTAATAAATAGTTTATTCTAAGAAAATATTAATTTCGTACAATGTTAATAGTAAAAATATTTCATTTATATTGTCCTTATCAATAATTTTTAATTTATATATTTAAAATTAAAATTAATAAAAAATTGTGATGTGCATAATTAAGAATATTAATAATTATTATAAATTTACACATATAATAAAATAAATTTTTATTCATTAAATATATATTTTTATTAATTTTGTAATTAAAAACTATAAATCTTAAAATAAAGATAAAATTGTAATTTAAAAATATTCACTCCTAATCTAAGATAAAATAAATACATAAATTAGATTATGATCTCCATTACATGTTTTCATTTAAGTATAAATAAATAACCCACTCTCACTCCCACTCCACACTTTCAATTCTAAAATTTCCACTCTTCAAGATTCTCATTATAATCTAAAAAATAAACGCTATCTTAATTCAAAATGTAAACCCTACCTTAATTTCTAGGGGTGGGCAAAATCGGGTTCGGGTCGGGTTCGGGTCAACCCGATCGGGTTTCGGGTTGTTCGGGTTAGACAAGGAACAATCCGAACATAACCCGAATTAATGACCCGACCCGAACCGACCCGAACTATATTCGGGTCGGTTCGGGTCGGGTCATTAATTCGGGTTATGTTCGGGTTGGATCGGGTTGGATTTAAAATGGGTAGAATTGAGTTCGGGTCAATTTGGGTTAGTTCGGGTCAATTCGGGTCAATTCGGGTCAATTCGGGTCGGTTGAAATAGGGTTAGTTAGGGTCAATTCGGGTCAGTTCGGGTCGGTTGAAATCAGGTCAATTCGGGTCAGTACGTTTTTTTTTTTTTTTAAGAACCCGATCGGGTATTCGGATCGGGTCGGGTTTGACCCGAACCGATCACAACCCGATCGGGTTTGTAAATTTCAAACCGATCGGGTTTCGATCCCGACCCGATCCGACCCGAACCCGAAATTTATCGGGTCGGGTCGGGTCGGATCGGATCGGGTCGGATAAAATGTCCACCCCTATTAATTTCTTCGAGTTCAGGTGCTGCGCTTACTGTTTAAGAAAATGACGTCGTATTGACGAGTCTAATCCATACAAAAGTTCGATAATTATTAATTATATCATCACGTGTCTGCATGCAAATGGGGTCCAGGTCAAAAGTAGTAATAATAATAATAAAATAATTAAAAAAAAAAAAAAGGACAGTGGAAAGGGAATTGGAAAAGCGGTTTTGGAAGAAGAAGAAGAGCTGTTTCTCAAGTGTGAAAGAATATTGTGGGCTGCGCCTGTGGAATTCTCATGCAATTTTATGCAAACAGATTGCTCCATAGCCCATCGCAGCAAGCAACTTAACTTTAGATAATTCTAATCTATCAGATATAAGTATAACGTTACGTTTGATAAGTAAATATCCTAGTTTTTAAGTCATAATTTATGTAAAAAGAAAAATAAAATTTGATTTATATTTCATAGTACGCCATAAATATAATTTTAAATAATACTTCTCATAAAAATAATAAAATTATTATAATTTTTTTGATGAATCATTAAATAAAATCAATCAACTTTTACACTACATATGTCCAATCAAAACGTGAGGCCGAATTCAATTTGGATGGGAGGCCAACCAAGACAAAGAGAGAGATAAACAAAGCGATTACCACTTGCTTTTTGCTTGGTTGTCGTGGCCTTGTCACAAGGTACAACCTTTTCTTTTCTTTTTCTCTCTCTCTCTCTCTCTTCTTTTCTGAGCTGAGGGGATGCAGCGTGAATTAAATTAACACACATGGTTGAAGATCATCATAATAGATTTTTAATTAATTATAATTTTGCAGGAAAATTCTAAGTAGGGTTTCATGAATCATTCTTTTAATTTACAACCACAATAAAAAATAAATAGATGGGACTATGAGAGAGTAAAATTAAGTATTGCACAGATTATCTCAAATTAAAAAAATTAACGTAATGTGATCCTACAATTTTCTTTTGCTTTGCGTAATTTATATGGAGAAAATTAATTTCACGTTAGTGATGAATTTGGTGTTTTTATGGTGCGTTTGGGATTGAGGTGCTGTAATTTTTAAACTACAGTTGTTGTGAAAAAAAAATTATAACTATGAAATAAAAATTAATAATACGTAGTAAATATAAAATTTAAATAATAATTTTGATAAAATTATTTAAAATATAATAAATTTTATATTATACAAGTGAAAAATCATATTAATATAAATTCCAAGCTACAGCAGCTAGTGTTTACCAAATACTTTAGTGTTGTAACTTAAAAGCTACAGCTAATCAACCTCAATCCCAAACACACTCTTAAAGTGCAGTGTACAATACAGAGCCAGTAATGAGGGATTAGCTAGTTGTATGGCTACATTCAATAGAACAACAATGACATTCTTCTAACGTTTGAATCATAAACTACCAGATACCAATATATTATTGTTATGTGTTTTGTAATATATTTTCAAAATGTTTGAAGGACGATTTCCGAAACGCCCTTTTATATTTTTTAAATTTATGAAAATATCCCATCTGAGTTTCAGAATTATGAGATGTTGTAAACCAACTAATTTTAAACATTTCAATACTTGCTTGCTCCTCTACTCGAAAAGCCTAGCTCTTTGCAATTTGATTTGTTAATCTAGCTCTGTATAAATAGATTACCCACACCTATTAATTAAACCCAAATAAAGAGAAAATAACCTAAAAAATAAACCCAAAAATAATAATTTTGTTTTGCTTCTCTTTCATTTTTCGCCGTGCTTCTTTTAAAAGATAAATAATCAACATTAACAAACTGTCTACATAAAAATCTTTTATGTTCTTCATTTTAGAAACTTACAAGTAACGAAAGTAAACCCTAAATTTGTTGCCTAATCTCACAGAATAATACGATTAATTGAATGATAATTTAGTTATATATACATTGAAAAAACTAAACGTATGTATTTAATAATATTAACAATATTGAAACTATCGTACATTAATTTCAAAACATGAAAAAAAAATCAGTACAGGACAAATGTAAATAGTAGAAAAATTGTTAATGAATACTATGATTGTAATTTACTGAATTGTTTGAAATTGTATTATGTAGAGGGGGCACTTGGTAACTGGGTGCGAGTTACGTTTCACTCAAAATTGGCTCAGACTATTTTGATCCAAATCTGCTCACATCAATCCGCCAACTAAAATTGAAAACTTAAAAAATGAAAAACCTAAATCTTGAATGTATTTCTTGATGAAGAGCTTCGGACCAACTAACCTTCAATGGATGGTGGAAAAAAAAAACAAAAAAAGAATAGTATCTTTTTTGAAGACTGCAATCAAATAATTTAGTTGCAAAAGCTGAGGCAAATCAGTCTCCTCTAAAGCTGAAACGTCTCTCAGCTCCCCACCATTATTGAACTGACACTCGAAGCATACATGTACTGAATATTTGCACAGACACATATGTATTTAAAATAAACAATAACTTACCAAGCAAAATAATGGACTGTCAATAATGTCATCATGAACAGCACCTCCTCAGTAAGAGTGAATTTTCACTTCTTATTATATATACTCGTGTATTTTCATCCAAATATCAAAATTAGCAGCTAGATAAATAATGGACTGTCTAGCTAGCAGCTTTTGAGGAGTTCACATGCAACAGTCATTAAGTATACGTAGAGCAATTAATACTACTCTTTTCAAGGACACAAGAAGACAGACAAGTCAAAGTGTAACATATTCATGTATCTGCGCCGTGTGCCCCAAAGATCAACTTCGGCCTTCAGCTGGACCCCGCGGAGGAATTGTTAGTTTAGATGTAAGTTGCGCGGTAAGTAATAATATTTTAAGTAACCCAGTCACAGGCTTCTTGTTCATTCCTAGCTAGCATTGTCAGCAAACAGGTGAAACAACTTAGGTTTTCAAGGCGAGGTAGTGCAACTACAGCCTCAGCTTGTTTTGTTTCATGCATTGTTTTCTTGCATGTGCTTGTCAGATGTGATATCAATAATAATATTTGTAGGGTAATGTGTTACTATACTGGCTAGCTTCCCCAGAGTCAAAGCACCTCATGTATCTTTGTGTGCAAAACTCAAGCTCCATCAGTGATTCAGTGTCCTCAACATCAACATAATTTATCATTTTCATATGAAAAGCCTTCTTCACTAATCCATTTGCAAGCGCTTCTCCTTTTTGGCCTTCCTAGCATCTATTAACGAACAAATTAACTTTCTTTGTCTCACCATGTGGAGGATGCAAGATTTAATCCTTTATTTGATAATGTTTTTGCAAAATCTAGAACTAAAACGACATGCATTTACACAGTATCAGCAATTAGTATTTCCTGAAAATTAAAGGAGGCCAATGAAACAATCGGAGAAGTTATAAAAGGATTTCTAATTATGTGCTTCTTCTTCTTCTTCTTCTTCTTCTTACACACACACACACACACACACACACAAAAGAAGTACAACAATGAAATCTTTTCTAGAGATCTTTTTTTTTTTTTTTTAATTTCTACAACGTAATATTAAGGGATGATTTTTATAATAAAGACTCGAGTAAAATATAATTCAAGCATCATTTACAAACCTAAATATTATTAAAACAGTTTTTTTTTTTAATTTTTCGAGAAACAAAGAAAAACATTGAACTCCTTCTCAAAAAAAAAAAAAAAAACATTGAACTCCACCGTTTAAGCCGACTAAGCCTCGGTTTAGAGTATTTTTTGTTCCCTTAACCTGCAGAAGGGGATGAGGGTATTTATTTTTTAAAACAATTGTGAATATTTAAGAAGATATTAAATATTAATTAAACAAAAACCCTGACAGTGTGTGAGGCTAAACTCCATGCATTTTTTTTCCCGATTGAGACAGATTTGTGGGTCAAAGCTTTCTGGGCAAAGGGATTAATAAATATTTAATTTGTCTGATTGATAATTTCGGTGAAAAAGACATAAATTCACCTTGAGAAAAGGGGGAAAAAGAAAAAAAAAAAAGGCAGATTCCATTTCAATCTTAGGTTTACACTTTACAGTAATGTGCTGTTACACTCAACAATACACTGTAACACATACTAAAATGCATTTAATAATTTGCTCATATCTTATAAAAAAATTTACCATATGATCATCATATAATATATATTCCTTCAACTTGGTGCAACAAACATATTATTCAGCTTTCTCTCAAGATTATTATCTCTTCATAGAGAAAAAAGAACCGGGAGAAATGGAGCTCACTCAACATGGTTTCTTGGAAGAATTGCTAGCTCCACCAATTGCAAGAAGAGACGCATGGTCAAGTTTTTCAGGTGGATTGAACGAGTATTTGCCCAGTGGATGGATCCTTGATTCTCTTGATGAGAGTTCGACTTTAGCTGCTGCTGCATCAAATCCTTCTTCATTTGTGGGGTTTTCAGCTGCTCCATCAGAAGCTAGTTTTGAGTGTCCTCCTTTCACTGATCACCTACATCAAGGCTACCACCCTTTTGTTGATGGATTCACAGTTCCAGAGGTTGACACGTCATCATACACAAAGAATGAGATACCTTCATTTCCATCAGCTCAAGAAGAGTACCCGCCAATGGTTGTTGAGGAAGATCATGATCAGCTTTGTCTGCGTAGCAGTGATCATCTTCATCAAAATCATAGCTTTGAAGAGACAAAAAGTAGCTGTGCTGAGATTGAACAAGCCACTAGCAACATTACTAATCAAGGTTTCAATATGGGTTTGTGTGTAGATAGAAAGAGAAAGAATAAGAAGTTAGAAGGGCAGCCTTCAAAGAATCTAATGGCTGAAAGGAGACGAAGAAAGCGCTTAAATGACCGCCTTTCCATGCTCAGATCAATAGTTCCCAAGATCAGCAAGGTAATGTTTGTTTGTTGTTAAACCTAATTTGTAAATTGTCTCATTTTGTTCTTTTTCACTTTCATTAATATGTAATGAATATTGGCAGATGGACAGAACATCTATACTTGGAGATACCATTGATTACTTGAAAGAGCTTCTGGAGAGAATCAATAAGTTGCAAGAAGAAGAAACAGAATTGGGTGCAAACCAACTCTTAATTGGCAAATTCACAGAGCTCAAGTCAAATGAAGCCTCGGTGAGAAATTCCCCCAAGGTATAAATATAATTGCAGATCAAGACCTTTAAAGCAAAACATAAAATGGCATGTTAGTACTTAATCCATGTCTGATGCGTCTATTTTTTTTTTAAAATTTCCCGATGCCTTGACTTGCAGTTTGATGTGGAAAGGAGAGAGATCGACACCCGGATCGATATTTGCTGTTCATCCAAGCCAGGATTGTTGCTATCAACAGTAAACACGTTAGAGGTTCTAGGCCTAGAGATTCAACAGTGTGTTATAAGTTGCTTCAATGATTTTTCATTACAAGCATCATGTTCAGAGGTAAGTTTTTGTTTTTTTTTCCCCATTTTAAAGAAATCTTGATGGATTGATGTTGTGTCAACAATGTACATGCTTGTATTTTCTTATATCTCGAACTGGTTTTAGGCAGCTGAGCGGAGGACATTGTTAAGTTCTGAAGAGATAAAGCAAGCATTGTTCAGTAATGCAGGCTATGGAGGAAAATGTCTGTAGAGGGTAGCGTCGGAAAATAAGTTTTGTCGCTTGACAAATCCTGAAAATTAGTTATTTCTTCTAAGTTTGTTCTTCCAGGAATTCTACAAGTGAGAAATTGTAATAAAATTTTTCTATTAAAATAAGCATTTAACATTCATAAGATGATTCAGATCCATATCACAACCTGTTATTAGGGATTATCCAATCCAAATTAACTTATCTTTTAATACAAGCATCATTGTCTCATTCTCTATTGTTAATCAAATAATATATTTGAAAAATGGAATTTTCGGGTATAATTTTTAATGATTTTTGAATGTTTCCGGCATATAAGAGCAGAATTTAGGGGCTAATCAATCGATTAATTATTGGTGTCTTTTTGCTACATCACATGTAACCTCATCAATAATTGAAATTAGGTTCAAATGTAGGAGCCTGCTGGTCCTGAATCTAGAAGTATTGCTGGAATAACATTGATAATTACAGAAATCGTGACAGCGACGATAGGTACTTACCTGGAGAGGGAAAATGCAAACAATAATAATTAGACACATTTTGCAAACACCTCCAAAAGCTGCGAGTATTTTTTCTGGAAAATAACAACCATAGCTCATGAAAGCTCCATTCCTTTTTTTAATTTGAATGATTAAATCACTGATCCAATGAAGAAAGCCAATGAACTTAAAAATAAGTTCTGGTTTAATAATAACATTGACAAGGAAAACTTCTAATTCACGGCCACAAGAACAGAAGTAGTCGCCTTCGTTGTTGTTATGACAAGTATTGTTACCGAAATTACTTCATAGAAGTATCTAACTTTTATCTTGTTACACAGAAAAGATTAGGGAGAGAGTTCTCGAGCAGGTTCAATGTAATTCTGTTCAACGATGAAAAGAAATTGCTTAAACTACCGATCTTAGCATGAGATCTTTATTTTACATGGAATGATAATGCCTTGAGTTTCCTACTCAATATGGCTGCTCATTTGCGGTTACATTGGGGAGAGGAGGCCAACCAGCTGCAGAAATGGAAACTTTTTAAGCTATGCTATTACAACTGTGATTCAAAATAGGAAATATGTGACAATTAATTACAGTGGACGAGCTGCATTTGGTCTAGTTGCATGGGGTAGGCAAACTAAGCACCTTAACAGTATATCCATATATGTACTCTTTCCCTCGTATAAATATCCGCATTTTATTAGAACTCAACTACCAACCCTTCACATCATGAGTCGCTGGTCTGGATTCAAAAAATGTGGACATCGATATGCAATGGCAGTCTGAATGGTGCTGGTGGCATCTGTTGTTATTTTGGGAATATTTACCTTCTTAACAGTCTACAGAAAACTAGTGGTTATCAAGCAGAATTCCTGTCATCTTCTGGAAACCAATACCACCCCATGAGGGCATCTGAAGCCTCAAAGCTATGGTTTCAGCTTAACAAATAATGTAACAGTTCTGACCTGAGTAGCCTAAATATGTTACTTTAGCTTTCTAAACATGATAAGGTGCCTATAAAAAGAATAAACCACAATGCAGTGAAAGATAGAAACTGGAGTCAAATCTTGTGGGAATTGAGCAGTGATAGAGATGTCCTGTTCTTCCTATATTTTTAGAAAACTATGATCTTGTCCATCTGCAAGTAAGAATCTTATGAGCAAGAACATCAACATTTTATTGTGAATTCATGCATCTTGAAGCCTAAGATTACAATAAACTACAAAACGTAGATCATGGCATTCAATTTGTCAGACAGATCAAGAAATTTTGTCAGTTACAGTAACATATTTGCATATCTCACATAAATGCAACCAATCCTGCAACAATCATCCTGAAAATTCAATCAAATACACTGGAATAATGTGAAACTACTCCTAAATTAGCAATGACTGAATACATTATTTGCAGTTTAAAAAAATTATCTGCAAGATCATATGAAACAAATTTAAAGGAAGCAAGAACCTAACTATGGGCCAATGCTAAGGCAACTACAATTAGTATGCTGAAGAACAGCTACATTTCAAGAAATGTGATACAGTTAAAGACAAGCCTAAAAGATTAAAAAAAAAAAAGGTTAAAGTTCAACTTCACCTTCATCATCATCATTGTCAATACCATCACAGCAAAAATCAGAAGAGTTGCTCATGCTGTTCTCATTGAGATGCTGGAGCTGGGTAATAACATTTCTTGCATCAGTCACCAAGGCACTTTTTGCCGCTCTGATGACATCTATTTTCTGACTATCAATCACCCCTCTATTCTCTTTCCCAGGAATTAATCTTTCTGCCCGTGCAGATGCTGCCTTTCTCTTAGCTTCCCGACCAAGTAATTGGTCAAGATACTTCTCATGTAAAGCCCTGTTTTTGACCGGCTTCAGTACTGGCGGACTAACAAGAGGCTTCCCGCATGAATCACTTGATTTTGTAAGGGGCTTTTTATGTTCTGATGGTCTCTCATGGCATTTCTGAAGAAATTCCTGCTTTTCCTGTAAATGCTTTGGGGAGGAAACTAAACCATTCTGCTCAGTAACTTGAGTAGATGGATTGATATTAGGCTCAAGGACTGAGAAGAGATCTGCTTCATAACCTGGATCCATATGATAATTCTTTTGCAACAAATGTCTGACCATTTTCTGTACAAGATGACTCTTCCGCTTACTTGACCTTTTAATCTTCAGTTCAGTAGGTTTAAGCAGTTTGCTCGCCGAGAGTGAAAAATGTTTAAGGGGTGATGAGTTTATTTTGTTTGCTCTTGATTGAGGCTGAGCTTGAGGTGGGGTTATGTGGTCAGAGTGGATTTTATCAAAGCAGTCCTGTGCAGACTTTCCAGGCACCTGAATTGATTTCAAACAACTATAAAATATGCTCACAATTGATACTAGCAAAAGAAAATTGTTGCAAGTACGAACTGCTTGTCCATATGAAGTTACATAGTTCTTATCTGACCATATCTTAAGTTTCCTATGACCAAATTGCAAAGTTACAAAATAAAAACAAAAAATCATAAGAAAATTAGAAGTCACTTCATCATTTCTACTTGTTTTTCTGACTATTTGGAATGCATTTACTTATTGCAATTTGCAGTTCAATTTTTTGACAAATTTTTTGGTACAACAGAAAGACCAATGTGGCAACATTTAACATGGCTTTCTTTAATCTCAGCAATGGAGGAATGACGATCTTTCAGTCTCTATTACAATTTTATGCCAAAAATAGGTGTTTGAATGTGTGTATTTTCTTGCCTGTATCTCAAAGGTTTAGGTCCTTGACCATCAGCTGGTTTGGTTTAACATTATTGTACCCGAAGGTGGAGATAGCTCCAAATACTACTCAATATTAGTGAGTCAATCAATTCAGTGCTCAAAGTTCAGCTGACGTTCCTGGTTGAGATTCAGCGGGTTGAAATCACGTCTGACTTGGTCACTAATTTGTTTGTGTTTGAAGAGGGTTCTTTCTACTAGAGTCAAACAAAGTAAAGAAAAGTCCAAACAGTAAGCATCACAATGTTGAGTCTGCTAACAACAAAAAAGAGGTGGAAACTTCATTAGACCCTCTCATTTGTCTGCTATAACTGGAAGTAGATATAAAAAGAGTTCAAGGAATATAGAGTTTAAATGCATTTTAAACACAATCTTGGCGTGCTGTTGCAAACCCAAGAATTTTAATGTTGAGCTTATAATAAAATATATCAAAAAAAGTAGTAACTCTAAAATTCGTCACTCGAACCTATGACCCGAACTCTAATTTTTCCAGCATAAAATAACTGATCAATCAATTGCCCACTGCATCAGTTTGAAGACCTCAATTTTTTGAAAAATATTAATTTATACGATTATACTACTTATAATTGTATTTTACCTAATAAATAACAACTAATAAATACAAAGCAAGCTATTGCCGAGTAGCATCAGTTTTATTCGTTTATATTCCAAGGAAAGTGTAACTATACCAAAAATGAGTATAAGAAAATATCATTACCAGCTTAGAAACCTTCTTCCAAAAACTAGGAGTTGGCTTCGTTGCAAAATAAGCTCTTTGCAATGCCACTTCCTGTTCTTTTGTCCACTCTCGAATTTTGCCGCTCACTTTACCTTCCTCAACCTGTTTTCTTTTTCTACAAACATTAATCTCTCCACTTCCTTTCACCACATCTCTCACCTTTCTTTCTCCGTTTTCTTTAACTGCCTTCAAACCTAACACAACACCAGATCTAATCACTTCCATTTGCTCACAAGAGGAAGAGCCAGAGCCCACACCCACTTCACATTTGGCTTTCCTCTTATTTTTCGAATCGCAAACTATCGATTTCTTGACTTTATCATCACTACCAGTCCTCTTCTTGACAAGTACCTCAGCATTCTGCTGATTAGAAAACCTTGGGGACCGCCTAAGACTCTGCGATACATCAACCCCATTGTTCAATCTTGGAGATCGTCTCAACCCACTAACAAGAGATGTTTTTGTTTTGGGGAAATCTTTATGAGGTTTGGGGTGAGAATTTGATGACTGTAAGCGATTGGTTGTGGGTTTGGACTTGCAGGTTTTTGGGTTTTGTGGCTCTGGTGTGATCGTCTGGTTGTGGAGGAGCCTAGCAGATCTACGGAGAGGCGTGCGTAGCTCCGTGTTGATGATGGAGTTTCTCTTCGACATTTTCACAAACACTTGGGGGATTTG
Source organism: Citrus sinensis (assembly GCF_022201045.2). Lineage (NCBI taxonomy): Eukaryota > Viridiplantae > Streptophyta > Magnoliopsida > Sapindales > Rutaceae > Citrus > Citrus sinensis. The sequence continues at coordinate 5,043,323 of NC_068562.1, read as the reverse complement.
ACTTTTGGGAGGGAAAACGAGATTAAGGATCCACTGTTCAAATTTTGAAATGGTTGGGACTTAGGACTCCTCTCGTTGTTAGAAAAGCAAAAGCTTCGACTTCGATCGATCACGATTGACGACGTCTTACGGGGCAGGCTTAGGCCTAACGCCATTGCTTCATTATGGGCTTCGAAAATACAATGGGCCTTTTTGTAAGGCCACTTTTATTCTGATGCCCTGTCATCTACCATTTTGATTTTGCAAGTTGTAACCTATCCATAATAATTATTGTATAATTTATAATCAGCATCCATGCACACTGATTAAAGCCAATTATACAGTGAAAAATAATTTTAAACATTAATGTCTTTGACTTTGATAAGAGTACTTAAAAGTGTCAAAAAATTCAGGCCGTGTTTTGTATTGATATTGAGTAGTTGGTAGTTTAAAAGTTACAGTATTATAATATTTGGTAAACACTAACTATTATAGGTTAGAACCCAATTAGTTAAATTGATTCAATTACATACATGATGAAAAAATTATACAATCTTTACTATTATTTAAAAGTTTTGAGGGAAAAAAAAAACCATACAAACCACAGTATCACCAAATTTATAAGGTGATATGTGTTTTTTATTCACTTGAATCACAAATGAGCGAGCAGTTGAAGAAAAAAGTCGTCTTATCTTCCTAACATAGCGATTTGTGAGTGGCTGAGTATAATAACTTTTATTGTTTAAATAATGAGAATCTCACATGATTTAGCTTACAGAATCTAACAAACTAAGCTAATATCTATACGCAAGCTTGGAGAGCATTTTTGGATGCTTTCAATTGTGATTGTATGTGCATCAGCATCATCTGTTTGGCTAATCCGTCGTGTACCATAAGAAATAAAGAAAAAAGAAAGGCCTGGGGATCAGAAAAGATATTATAAAAAAAAAAAAAAAAAAAGGGGAAAAGTAATGAATCTCTTATGTCACGTACCTAACAATTTACATGGGAATTCCACTACAACTACTACTACTCATCATATAAACTATAAAGAAGGAAGCTAATTGCTTTGGGCCATTTTCTTGTGGTTTAAACACCCCCGCCACATCAACATCAACGCATCAGCCTCTCCAGCTACGGGCAAATACCCAATATTAATGGCAATTCGATCTCCGCTGAGCCGTCTTCAGCGATTAATTGCAAATAATACTGCTGTTAAGAATATTCAACAGTTTTTTTAAAAAAAAAAAAAAATTAACTACTATGAAGAGTTAATTAATCTTAGTTCGATGGTGTTTAGAAGATATATACTAGTAAGTAGCCATCGAGATCCAACAAAATCAACCTCTCTAATGCTTTTTGATTTGTAAATTATTAATGTCACGTCGCTATGATTAAAGTGACGAATGAGTTTTAAGACTTAAACAATTGATTAAGATAACAATCTTTTCCCGCTGGCGCCACATTGCAATAACAAACATAATGGCGTCATAAAGGCACTGTTGAGATAAGACCACTAAGAACGCACCAGATATTGTCGTCTGAGAAGGATCCATCACCGTGTGATTTTGGTGATGATACGGGCCCCATCTCATGGACCGCTTATCATCCGTACAATTATATAAACCCTACTTTTTATTATATATTTTTAAAAAATATATATATAATAAAATAAGGGAAACCACATTTGTGTTTTGTTGATTGGGAAAGACAAAATTTAAGTTACAATTTTGGGCGTTGAGCTTCATAAAATGCGGTAGGATCGAATTTTTTATACGAGATTCATGCTGTATGGTGACCAAAAGTTCCGTCTCTTATAATATGGTGTGATCGATCCCTTGGGGAACTTAGTTTAGACTTGAGAGTCACATGGTCTAAAGATAATTTTTCATTTAGTTATTTTGATGGTTTATTATTTTTCAATTTTTCAAATTCAATACTAGCGTATGTATATAACACTGAAGTGGATCAGGCTATGGTGCCACTGTTGCACCTAAGGGGAATCCCACTGAAGTACTTCTTTTCTGCAAACATTGACACTTTCTTTAAAATAGAGACAAAATTACTACGCGCACAAATAGTTTATTAATATTTTTTTTAAAAAAAAAAAATGGTTGTTCTACATTTACTTCAAACCAAAAAAAAAAAAAAATCATTGCCAAAAAAGAAAACACGGATAATGTCTACACTTAAACTAACAAAGAAGGTATGATAAATTTTATCGTGTACTATCTCTTACCTAAAAACAGGTTCAAACACATTTATTATATTGTATTTTTATCTATTATATATATAAATGTTCCAATCTAAAATTTTAAAATGTGGGAATGTTTGGGAGAACACATAAATCGTGCGATTTAAGCGTTTCAAGTTGTAAGCGTTTAAAACCCTACAAATATTTTATAAACTCTTCCGCACTTTAAAATTCCTAACCAGAAAATTATTATACACACATGAATCAGTGTTGCTGTATTTATTTTATATGTCCTTGTATAGTTAATGGAACATGATCCTCTCCTTATCTGAGCATTACTGAGTTTTTAATGATCTTTTGACATGTGTCTTTTAGTGGTAGTGTATGGATAAAATTTAACTTCTTCTACTTTTTATTTATTAACAACCAATTAATGATTGAGTTATTTGCTCATGATATGATCATATCATGAGAGAATCTTGATTCATAAATAATATAGATCAATAAATGAGGTCATTAAGAAAAAAAAAAGATTAAAGGTTGGATAATTTCCCATATTTTGCTGAAAAGACGGGAAATATATTAAGAAAAATTAAGAAGAAAAACAAGGAAACTTTGCACCATGCACAATATATAATAATTTAAATTGCAAAATGCAGTTTTTCTGGTAATTAAAGTTTGTATAACGTATAGCTGTGACTATAAATGATCCAAAATAATTAATGGTTCAATCCAGAGGGAACAACAAATAGAGGGCATTTTTTGCAGCAGAGTCAGATAATGATTCAACAAATGAACAACACAATAATATGTACACAAACACAATAATAATTAATGGTTGAATCCAGAGGGAACAACAAATGAACAACACAATAATATAGGCAAGATTTTAGCAAATCAATGACAATGATTCAACCCTTGTTCTGTCATTCCGTGAGTCATCTTCATTTGCTGAGTCAGATAACAGCTCCAAGCTTACATGGCATCCAAGTCATCAAGGTTGGCGTACGTACTTTGCGGCAGAGTCCAATTTTCCACAAACACTACCAGCTGCCCTGCTCGATGAAGAAACGGATGATAATTGAATTAAAACAAGCAAGTATTATTTGTAGTTTCTTCAAACGTGAGGGCAGATGTTTGAAACGGGTGCCCGAAAGATCCAAACTGAGAATTTAATTCTTAGTATTGATGAATATGGACAGTCGGTGGGGACGAATACGTAGTGAGCGCCCACTTCTGATGGATAAAGGAGGGTCAATCAAATCGGCGTTGCCGTTGTCGATGACAGACAAATATCAGCGCATCATCACGGAACTAGTACAAACTGCTAGTAGTACTAGTACTGGTGTTATAAAAAAAAAAAAAAAAAGAGTGAAAAGGCAACTTAATTAGCATGTCGAAACAGGGAAATTAGGTCATGAAAGATAGTGTCCCTGTGCGGATCATGAGTGTTTGAATATAATCATTGTGGGCCTTCTTTGTTGCGGCACCACTTTTCCTAAATCATGACGTGTAAAGAGATTACTTGTATCTTCAAATTTCCACAAAATCTCCCATGATTTTGATATCTAATTTTGACCATGGCCCATTCTCTCTTGTACAGATGTAATGCAAGAGCTGGATGAATTTGCTTTTTTTTTTTTTTTTTACTAATGTTTTCTGCTGATAGTTTTGATCTATTTGTCAGTCAGCGCGTCCGTTGTTTTGTTTTGGGTGTTCGCTTAGTGCGAAGATCTCCAATAAATAAACCCACCGAATAAAATGGGCGACAAATTATATGATTTAGAGGGTTAGTAAACGAACTACTAAAACACTAGCACTCTTGGGTGCAATTACGTAAGGATTACACTTTTCAACTCAAGATTGGATTTGTTGCTGCTGCTCATGTATTAACACCTACCTCGGCCCACAATTAAAGTCTAACCACATCTTCAATCTCAAGTGGATTTTTTAGTGAGTAAACATGTTTTTTTTAGGTCTGTTTAATACTGAGATTGAGCAGTTATATCAATAAAATATTCAATAAGTTAATTTTGATATGTCATTTGTATAAAGAAAAACTTATAATATCTTTATATTTTATCAAAATTATTATTTAACACTCATATTTAATACACATTAATCACTATTATCTTTTATTTCGTAATTATTATATTTTTTAACAACTATAGCATAAAAGATTAAAAGATACTATATCTGAATACTAAATGGGGCCTTAATAAAGTTTTTCTTTAATTAAAAAGAAAAAAAAAGATAAATACAGTTTTCGTTTCCAAAGCAAATAAATAATCACGGGGGCATTAGCTTCCGCCTTCCTGGTTTATGAAAAGAAGTCTTACCAACACGGGCGGATCCAATTAAGGCACAGGAGCGGCCCCCTTGGGCCATTAGTTTTTCTTTTAAATGTACCTCAAGCCCTTTCTAAAAAAGTTACATAAATAAAATTTGGACACATTTTCCATATATTAAAAACCTTGTAGTTCAATGGTAAGAGTGTTATTTGATGGTTTTAAAATCTTGGTTCAAATCCCAATAGTCACATTATTTTATTTTTTAAAATATTTTGTGGAAACTTATTTGAAAAATGATATTTTCACGTATTTAAAATAAATAATTTATTACTATTATTATTTAGAATTTAAAAGAAAGTAATAAAATTTGAGTTTATAAGACTTAAAATGTATTTAAGTGAATATTAAAAAAATCTAAGTTAAATAAAATTTTTTGAACTAAGCCCCCCCTCATTTTAGTTTCTGAGTCCGCCACTGCTTACCAACCTATGATTTGATTTCAAAATAATGCACTAATAAGATGACAACATTTGCTTTGCTTGTAAGTTCTCCTGACATTACATAGAGATCATCAAACCCAACATAAATCAAATTTATAATCAGTAAGTAGGACAGATACCTGATTTGATTACCAGGGGCTAAAAAATAAAATAAAATAAAAAACTTTGCATTATCTTAACAAATGATTATCTACTAGCAATTTCTGCATTCAATCTTCAAATAACCTTGACAGGGACTTGAGGTTGATCCTTACATACGCCTCACTTACTCAATACCAATATGGTTTAATTTAGTTTGTTCACGAGTTAATTATCATATTTACTGTGACTCCAGAGTCCAGACTCCAGTTCTTGCAGACAAAGATTGTATTTTCACTAATCCATCCACGGAATTGTCACAAATTGCACGCAGCTATATTGCTTTGGGTTTAAATGAGAGTGGATTAAAAGACAGAAGAAAAAACGCAAGCGTTTTAACTCTTCAAATTGGCTGAGTTTTACTATTACATATGAAGAAAATGTTGTGGTTTACAAACTGATGACCTAAAAGTTCTACCTGGGGAAGGTTAAAAATGATGGTAAAAGCTAATTTCTTTCTCTTCTTTTTACTAAATTAAATTGTAAATATGAGATTATATACACCAAGTGAACAACCTCTGTAACTGCTAATACAAAGGCACCGGAAAACGTGGCAGCTTTGGCGGTTTTTGCACTTTTACAACAATCTTCTCGGCTCGAGGAGGCTCACAGGGACATGGCAATGCTATAAACTTTGGGATCTGGTCGCCTGGCATTAACACTGGCAAGCTTTGGCTCTGATTTTTCTTTAAATCCTGGTAACAAAATTTTAACCAAGAAAAGGGTCAGATTAAGTTCCTTTCACTTGTACCAATAGTTTGTTAACTTCAACTTCAGCTTGATGAAAGAAGAATGAAAATTACCATGTGGGCAGCCTTGGATTTTGAGGGCGATCCTTCATTGTCAGCCTCGGGATCCGCATGCTCGGAGAACGACCGACGGAGTGATCTAACCTTGTCCCAGTGGTAGCAGCAGGAGAAGATGCCACTCAAGCTGAATATGACAATCAAGAGGAGTGCTGTGCCAAGAGGGAATCCAAGGGACGGCCGAGATGCATCCCCGTGGGGTGGTGAAAAATCCTGATTCTCCATTGCATACAATCCCACTATTGCTTGATGGAAAATTTGATCCTTCTATCATATGTAACAAGGGAAAGAACAGAGCAGAATATGGAGACAGAGAGTTTTAGTGAAGGGCTAAAGCTGGAGAAAATAATTAATGAAGTGCAAATTGATTAGCGGATTGGAGGAATTTATAAAGAGGATGGATTTCAGGTACGTGTAAAGGTACATTTAATGTCCGGGCCATGGTACGGAATTAGTAGGGCCCCGTTGTTGGGTGCTAAGCATGAAGGAAGCTTTGGTTTGCTTGCTTCATTTGCTTTTCTTTTTTTTTCTTGGATTCCAATTGGTAGTTATAATAAAACTGTCTCATCCATAAGCGCGTAAATCAATTGGTGTAGAGTTATTTTATTTTAACAAAAATTCTCAGTTTGAGATTTAAAAATGTATATGTGTTAAATACTTGTTGAGAGAATTTTACTGTTCTAGTAGTTTTATCTGGCTCGAATCTAAATTAGTTGAGGCTCAATGTAATTTTTGGATACCAAATGATTTAATATACTGAAAAAAAAATTGTCTTCAATGAAAGAGAGAGGACTGAAATTTTAATTGTTATTTATAAGAAAATTGTCTTCACTCAATTATTAAGATTGTTTTCAGCCAATCATTTTATAATTAAAAAAATTAAAACTAATTTACATAATATTTTTATAGAGATTTTAACCCTTACTTATATACATTGTGAACACAAGAATTCTCCCACCACGCCAATTTCCCATTGATTCATTTGCTCAGTTGCTTGTTCAGTAAAATGGCCAAAAAATTGGGTATGAAACGTGAAGGCCACAAGTGGGAAATTGGACAATGCTCGTTAGCTGGCATTTTGCTTTACTTTGCACTTTTTGTTTACTTCTTGCTTGCTAGTGGATCATGCGTGCAGTGGATGGCATGGCCCCCTACTGTTGTAGGTTATCGTGTATTTTTCTACTCCTTGAGGCTCAAGTTTTGTGCCTATTTTTAATTTTAGTTTTTGAGTATTTTGTAAATTTGTTGTCGGAATAGGATTGTAAATTAAGATGATACTTATGGTGTGATAAAATGATTACAATTGAAATCATTTTCATTTAAAAGTACTTTTATTTCAGAAAATAATAATTATTTTATTTATCTTAATTATAGAGCATATTTTATCTCAAAAAAGGTCTCACAAAGAACGGCAGAAGTCATGATAAGCAGAAGAAGAAGAAGAGAAAGAGGATTTTGCTTTGTTGGTTTTGATGTTCTCACCGGAGGAAAGGGCATTGAAAGAGGGATTTGATGAGATGGGGACTGGCCATGGCCATCACCCATGGAAGTTTTTTTGACCTTTTGAGCTCCTAAAGGACAAAGACACACTGGAGCAAGGAAAAGAAAGAAAATAGACAAACACGCATTTTCCCGCTGTTTTCGACAAAGTGGTTTCATGGAGTAAAGCTAGATTAAAAGTACAAGATAGAATCAAAGATTGGAAGTGCCACCCAATTAGAATTGCAAATGCATAACCAATATTTCTTGGTACATATTCAAAATACTTAGATAGCAAGTCAAGTGGTTGCTATCTTAGAAGATATGCCGTGTGGGATTCATATTTCAATTGCCTAGATATGATTTCACTCCTCTTTTGACTTAAAACCACTTCGCCCCAGCAACATGAGAAAAAATAAAAAGATTCATTTCCAAGTTTTTAAATTTATGATGGGGACCTTTTGAGCTACCTTGTTGAAACGATCGAAACTTGTCGATTTCATTGTCTATTGGGCGTTCATGTAATCCCAATTACTTTTGTTTTTTTTCATTTTTTCCTCAGAATGCAAAAAAATTATAGTTCCATCTCGTAAAAACATTCAGTAAAGTCACCAAACCATACGCAGGTCATTTTCATAAGTTTTTAGAGTCTTCATAGGTCATTAATCTTTATCCACCAGACTGCCTTGTTTCCCAAGAAGGGTATGAATCTGTAGCGCATTTGGTGTTTGATTTTGCTGGAATGGCATTATTCCCTTCATAGATGTGAAGTTTATTGGTTGTTTCTTTCTGACCTTATCCCCAGTTACATATTATAGAGATATTTTCGTCGTTGGGACCATGGGATTCCTACAATATCCATGAAAATGAAGGGGCTGCTACTATATTTCGTAAAAGTTTCCCTCTTTTTGACTGTTTCATATTTTGTAAATTCCTTCTTTGCTTTGCTACATCTGTGAAATTTTTGTTGCACTATATTCCTCTTTATATTAATTGCCTTTGGGACCATATTTATCACCTTTGTCACTTACTGTGTCTCTGAGTTAACGTCTACAAGGCCGTGACACTGATTTTAACGCAAAGACTCCATCAACATTCTCTCTTTGTGCTCTAAATTAGAGAAGAAAAAAAAAAATCTGCTTGTGGGAAGGATTCTATAAAGAACAGGTACAAGATATTTCATATACAAACGAAAGTATCAGCAGTCAGCACGGACATGCAAAAGTGTATCGATATATAGGGATGGCAATGGGGAGGGGAGGGGAGGGGACCAATCTCCCCATACCCATCCCCGATGTTTTGCATATGTCCCCGTCCCCTCCCCGTCCCCGTCAAAATTGCTTGAGAGAATCCCCATCCCCTCCCCGAATAATAACAGGGGATCCCCGAGGGTCCCCGGTCCCCGAATAATTAATAGTCTAATACATTTTTTATTTTCGATTTTAAATTAATCATATTAAAATAAACTCATACCGCTATTGTAAGCTTGTAACCAACTTTGACAGCACATTAAGGCCTCCAATGTGCTTGGATGAAGTTTGTTATGGTATGAGCTCACAACTCTACCACTAGTGTTAAAAGCTGATTCAGAAGCAACTGTTGTAATTGGAATTGCCAAAATATCTCTAGCAATTCGAGCTAATGTAGGATACCTATTAGCATTTGTCTTCCACCAACTCAAAATATTAAAATCTTCCATCCGAGATATAACTTTCTCATCCAAATATGAATCTAATTCATCTGCAACAACTGCACAATCTCCATTGTTTACATAATCATTAAAACCTGTCATCCATTTGGTTGCTTTCTTATAAGAATCCCCTGTAGATCTAGTAGAAGAACTACTACCAGTATAATCAAAGCAATAAACAGTTGGTGAAAACTTCAATTAATACTCTTCAACTAATTCCCGGCAAAGGGTGACCACTTTCCCAACATACAACTATTTTGATATTTATTATTTTTAACAATATTTATAATTTTGTTATTTATTTATTAGTAATTTTAAAAATAAAAATAAAATTAAAAATTAAAATGGGGAAATGGGTAGGGGATGGGGATTCCACCTCATCCCCGTCCCCTCCCCGAATAAAAAGTTGGGTAAAAAATTTTCCCCGTCCCCTCCCCGAAAAAAAAATTGAGTATAAAATTATCCCCGTACCCTCCCCGAATGGGGAAAATCCCCGAGGGTACCCATCCCCGTGGAGATTTTTGCCATCCCTATCGATATATAAACATTCTCGAAATATCCAGCTTGGCAGGCGGCTTATTCGCATTCTCAAGAAAATTCCATTTGACATCTCTCGCTAGTCTTGTATTCCCACCATTTATTCCAGAATCAAATTGATAAGCAATAACTTGTATTAAAATAAAAATAAAATCTAATCTAAAGTTTAATGGGAATGTTTAATCCAAAAAAAACTCAGTGTAATTAAAGCCGGTAGGCCCGTACAATAAATAGCAGTTGAAGTGGCATTTTTCTCAGCCTCAGTACAGTGGCGCAAAATTAGTAGAAATTTATTCCTAATATGTCAAGAAATGAAGCGTCCCTTCTGCTACCAATTGATTTGACTGCAAGATGAAGAATTCAGAGTCGATGCTTTTTACGTGATTGGTGAGAAGAAATATGCATTACGTTGTATTTCTCTGTAGCCATTCTTCAGAGACGAAATGGAATATGTTTGTGGGAGACAAGGCTAGTGCGTACCTAATTTCTCAAAATGATGCTCAATTCAGGCAGTAATGCTGGTTTTGTGCTGGGTTTAAGCCATAATTGATTCATAATTCATTGTTTAGTGGAGAAAAAACTTATGAAGCCAATAAAAAATGGGCAGCCAGCTCATAGGAAAGATAATTCTAGCAACAAGAAAATGCTTTCTTTATAATAATGAAGACGTGCCAAGTCTTAAGCATCATTTGGGCACAAGGGATAAACAAACAATGTAATCAATACTAAAGTGACAAAATCATGGTTAATCCAGAGCTTGAAAAGTGATTATAAAGTCCAAGAATCGGCAAACAAATGTGAAAAAGAAAACAAAAACAAAAAGTCGAGATAAAATGATGCTTTCTTTCCTAAAGTGGCTAAATGGTTTTTAAAGTGGGAAAAAAAACAATGATAAAGATTCGGACACATCTATGAGTTTAACTTATGGAAAATGTCATCTTTCATTCTTTTTTATCCGGACACTTAAGTATTAATCCTAATCACATTATATAACTTTGGTATGATTACTATTCATAAGTCAGAACAAACATTCTCCCAAATTTATTCCATAAAAAATTTAGTTAAATAAATTTCAAAAAGAAATTTTATTTTAAACCATAAGACTATGTTTGTATGTTGAATAAAAGGTGGGATTAGACTAATTTGAAGGATAAAAAAATTAGACTAATCTAGAGTTATATTTGGATGTCAAGAATAATAAATTAATCTAAATCTTAGTCCAACATCTGTAAGATTATTAATCCAATCTTTTCACATAGATTTTGATAGGACTGGATATCTTGTAATTTAAATTTTCTACTAATATCAAAATTTTATTCAATAATTTGTTTTTATTTTTAAAAAATTTAAGATTAAATCAAAATTTTAATTCAATTATTTATTTTAACTAGTATGTAATCTATTAAACATAAAAAATATGCAGTTATTTATTTTCAATAATATTAAAATTTAAATATTAAGTTAGCAAATAATAATATGATTTAAAAAAATATATATTTTAAATTATTATATTAACTTCATTAAATTAAATTTAACATATTTATATACGATTTTATTCCAAATAAAAAAACAGTACTACCGAATCGAATCAAATCCTAATAATTAATAGTCCAATCATCCAAACGTTATAGTTTATTTTCATGACCATGGACAAAACTTATCTGCCACAGGTGACAGACAAATTTAAATGAAAAGCTATGGGTCCCACAAAAAATAAAAAATAAACACTCAATAAGAGCGATCAGATGGTGGGTCATTATTGGACCGCGCACCAGTCAGAAGTTCCTTCGCCCAGGTGATTCTCTTCCCCATGGCAATTTTGCCCAGCCAAGGAATTGGGCTCCTAATGTACATGGCATGGGTCTCGCCAAGCGTAGATGATAAGCCCATTTAACAAACGTCGTTTACAATTTATACCCTTAAACCTATAGCATCTAAAAAGTTGAGCAAAAGAACCGGAGGATAAAATAAAATGATTCCCTAAAAAAAAGAAAAATAATAATAATAATTAAGCAAAATATGGAGGCGCAAGAGAATGAGGATGCTTGAGAAGTTGAGGTGCAAAATCAAATATCGGGTTCGAATCATCGAATCATAATCACCAAAAACAACTCAAATAAGATTATTTTTCTGTTTTTTTTTTTATATTAAAGAGAGAGAAAGACAATTTTATTTGAATAATCTTATTTAAAGAGTCTTTTAAAACTTTTAATTTAATATTATATTAGTGTTTATCCCATCATTGTTGAATAGAGACAAGTACTATAATTGCTATTATTTTAGTAGAAGAAAAAATTTGACTAAAAAAACATAAATTTTTTTTTAAACAAATCTTTTAAAAGGAAACTTATTTTTTCATTGACTACTCTTCTTTATGGTAATAAACAAATAAGCATTTACTATTTAAACAGTAAAATTAAAAAGAATCTTTTGTTGATCCTCTTACCATTACGATGAGCAAGTGTGCAGCTTGGTGATTATAGTCGTAGAGTAGGTGGCCCATATTGATAATATTGAAAAGACTTCATCACGTTTGGGCCCAGGCCCAGAAAGAGAAAAGAAAAAAGAAAGCGGATGCTTTTGGTTTTTGGAATTTGATACTTAAAAATTGGGTTTGGATCCGACACGCGTCCCCCGAACCAAAAATCAGATTCCAACGCGTTATCCATCGTGGCGTCAAGTCAAAACCGTAGAGGACGACAATATGATCTATGATCACAGGTACGTACTACGTACGCATCCTATTGCACGTGAACAGTGAGCTATCCATCTATCGCACGGCAGCGTGAGCGCGCTAGAGTGGGGTCCAACCCTTACTGCCCATTTGAAGTTTGATCCTCCCCTAGCGCCCCTTCAGTCACAGAAACTACTGTCAGCAAAGCTTCCAAAAAAGTGATGTCGCGTGTCGACCTCTCAATGGGGGAGAAAAAAAAATCCCGCGGCTCTGATTAAGCTTCGGGAAAATCAGAGTGTACAATTCGCTGGAACTTTAATTATTCTAGTCCAACGTAACCATGGTTAACGTTTTCTTTTGCTAACCGTAGTTGATATAAAGTGAGCGGCAAAAGCGGAGGACGTCCGGCATTGGGTCCCTTTGTCGCGGCACAGGCCCTCAAAATCTGTCGATGAATAATAATACTACTAAGGTTGGGGCATATACTTATTTAATTTCTAAAATAACAGAGGTAGCCACCGTCGCTTTCCTCCCGCAACATTCATTATTTCATGCATTTATTTATGCCTATCTTTTCATTCTTGTTAGTCCTTCCCCCCCCCCCCCCCCCCCCCCCCTCCCGATACATTCTTCCTACCTTTTTTTTTTTGGTTTCAAAGTTTGAAGTCAACGCAATCATTCAAATATTACCATTGTACATGGACTACAAACAAATTAGGCTAGAAAATTTATTATTAGTTTTTTAATTATAAACAAATTACTGTGCACTTATAAATTTCGGTCTTTTAAGTTTTGAGAATATGTAAATTATAGTTTTTTACAAGTTTAGGTGTCCATATCTCATAAAACACGAGTTTGCATTCGTTATTTATGAGTAATTTTTTGGCTTTAAGAATAGGCAAAATAGCTCGTTACCTAAGACCTAATTTTTTTAAGAGGCCCTAATTTTATGCATTTATTCATTAATATACTAATTATTAATAATTATTCCTTAAGATTTTCAAGATTAGGACCAAATTGGAATTGTAGTGGTTGATTAAAATAAGCTACTAATTAAAAAGCAAGTCAATGTTTAGTAAATTGTGTTATTACGCTTATTGTAAATTTGAAAAGCAATGTACATGCATTTAGTAAATTTTGTTATAAAAGTATTATTTTTATTATATAATGACCAAAATTGATATAAATTTAAATTACCTTTTATTTTTTATAGCATGTTTAATAATGTTTACCTTCTTATTATATAATAAAATTTTATACTAATACATAATTCATATAATGTTTACATTAACATTAAACTTCTTGCAATAAGCACCATAATTATACAAAAATATAAATAGATTGAATGTTAAAGGTCATATTATGAAATTGATTTTAAAAGTAATACTTAACTTTCATATGAAATTGTTCACAGCTTAAAGAAAATTTACGAAGTCGTATGCAAGTCTTATTGAATCTTATAATAGAAAATAAAAGTAAAATATAAAAAATATGAACTTACGGGATCAAAACTTTGATATTGAAGAGAACATATAGTCATTATAGCTCTAATTTTATTGTGATGGGAAAATTATTTTTTTATTAAAATAATAAAATTATAATAGAAACTTTAAAAAAGTGTGGTGACTATTTAATAAGCTGTTTATTAAAAGCAAACCCCTATATGCTTCTAAAAATTACTGTCAAAAACTCAAAATGGAGAAAATTATAAAATAAGCATATTTTTACAAAATTTATCAAATATTATTTTTTCAAAAATTATGAAATAAGCAGCTCATTAAATTTCAATCTCAATTCTCATGGGACCTTAAATTTTAAGTTATGTATGTAAGTAGGCATAGTTTTTAAATTATCTATGTAAGTAAACATAATTTTTAGGCGTCTTTCTATTATTATTCACATTCATAATTATCCAAAAATGGTCAGCGATTTTAATCACCAATTTTCTTTCTACAAACTTTTTTAATTTATAATTTTATTATCTAAATAAATTTTAATAAAATTACTTATTCATCCTTTCTTGTTTTTCTCATCTCAATTTCACAAAATCTCATAAATTCATTTAAATATATTATTTTTGTTGCAAATATTTGATATTACAAACTAAGAGTAAAAAAACTCATTATTTAAATTTTGAATATCAACAAATTTTTATCAGTAATGAAAGTTAATAAATATCAATAAATTAATTTGGACTAAACACATAGGCTAATAATTATCAAGAAAAAAAGTTCTTATATATAGAAAGCATGATATAGAGATCATGATCTACAAAAAAAGACTAAAAAAATAAATTTAAAAGAGAGTAAAATTGAGTATTTAGCATATGGAATGTGAGAGTATAGAGAGAATATGCAATTGTAAGGTAAAGAAAGAAAGAGATTATTGAAGAGTAATGTTGAGATATTTAATTTTTTAATTTTTAATAATGAATTTATATTTTTAAATGGGTGTAGAGAGGAATTTACAAATTCAAATGGCCCCACCCATCCAAAAATTAAGATTTGTTTTCTTAATATAAATTCTATATTTGATAATCTTTACTTTACAAATAAGAATTTTTTAATAAAAAAAATTCATATTTGATAATCTTCAGTATAATCTATTATTTTAACCGTTAATTTTATTTTGTTAATATTTCTAAGAAAAAAACTAATGCTTATTATATATCTATTATAATTTTATATATATTATTTTTCATTAACTTAATACATGAATTGTTTTATTATTATAATTTTTTTCTTCGAATTAGTATTTGTAAATATTAATCTCAATTATTATTGTAGGCATTGTGTTGGATGGGTGCTTATGGTGGTGAATGAAATGAATATATTCTCTTGGAGCTTGTTTTAAATGATAATATGAAATGTAATTATTATTTTTAAATACTAGTTTGTGTTTTTTAAATAGATTTGTGTAATTTATACTTAAATTTGAGAATTTGTGTTGGATTGATGTTTAAATTTTAATTTTTCATTTACATTGTTTAAATATAAAATTGAGTATGTTATATGGAATTTGAGGTTATTATTATAAATTTATATATTAAACATTTGTGATTTTAAATACGGAAACCCACAAAAAATCTGTCGAGTACCATTGCGGGTTTGGTAATTATCAAAACCCGCTGCGGGTGAATTTTTTAAAATAAAAAATAAAACCCGATGCGGATTGCAGGTGAGTTTGGTAATTTAAATTTTATGTGGGTTTGGGTTTGGTAATGGCAAACCCACTGCGAGCGGTGCCCATTGCCATTCCTAGTCATAATACGTGACAACCACATGCATGGACAACATAAACAATACTAACTTTTTTCCTCAACCATGTAAAAGAATATCGTGTTAAATGTGTATACTTGATCCTCCTAATGTTATTGATTTGAAAGACAATTATAGTTTTTTAACTATCAGCACTTTATTCGTTAGGACGAGAAGTCTTTCTTTTTTTCTTTTAAGGGGAAAAACAATAGACTAATTCCTTGGGCTTCATGATAAAATATTTCAAATGATTAGGGTAAATTTATATAAAATTATGAATTCCGAGCATGTAAAACCTTAATCAAGAAAGAAGAAAATGAATTTTTTCTTTTTTTCTTTTTTTATTGAAAGAAAGAAGTCATTGATTTAAAGTTCGAAGAGGATAAATAAGAATGGTGAATTTTATCAAGTATTTGCTTTATCAACAATTCAATGGGACATTTTTTATGCACTTGAAGAATAATTTAAAGAGAAACTCGTAGAATATTTGAGAAAGTACTTTTTTATTGCAGAAAAAAAATAAGCCATTTATATATAGAAGCTTATATCTCTATGTGTGTGTGTATAAGTGCAGACACTGTTATTTTAGTGAATTTACACTAATTTTATTAAATTATATGATTTAATTAGCAAATGTATAAGTAAAAAGAAAGTGTGTGTTTGTATGGGGGGAAGTACTATACACACACCAATATCTTATCATCAAAGTCTACTGCTCTGTCATGGTACGCTCTAATATTGGAAAGAATATATCCCTTACTTTATTTACAAATGTAACCGTAAGAACTTTATTTTATGTCCTTTGGTATTGTCAAGAAACAAATAAAAATTTAATAAAGACAGCCATCTTTAAAAAAAAGAAAAACTAATAAAGTGCCATTAAGAAATTAACAGATGGACAAGTGCTGAAAGGAAAAAGGTGACGCGAGGTGATGCGCGGGTGATGATGGACGTGGAGGGTCAGGCAACAAGTTGGCATGCATTGAACCAAAAAAACATCAAGAGCCGTGCCTTTTGGTTCCTAGCTTTGCCCCCCTAAGCGTGCAGGAGCAGTAGCTGCTGTTAATGATGTTCGTTGAGACCCGAATTAAAATAAATTTAAAAGCTTCAATTAAGTAGAGAGAGAAAGAAAGGCCCCCCAAAAAAAAAAAAAAAAAAAAAGCGGGGTAATGATGGAAAAACAAAGGTAATTAAGAAAGAAAGAAAAAGTTAAAAGAAGGGTTAGATTAAATGACCCGGTCACCGCACCACCCGGCAAACCCACTTCAATTTCCGCTTTCTTGTCCCCCTGCTGACACTTTACTCCCACTGTTTTCTTTTGTCTCCCGACCCATCTTCACAATTACCCTTTTGCCCTCAATTCTTCTTTAGTTAATCGATGCCATCGTCTTTAATCACATTCGACGTGGAATTTCTATCTAGTCTAATAAATGTTACAAGTAAAATTCTCGTCCTTCTTGGTTGTTATTCGTAGAAGTTGAAAATGATTTGCGGTTTGGTAACAGTTGTTTCAACTTTCAAGCAGAGCCTTTATAACTGCAAAATCTTTAATATGATATTATTGTTTGCTAACCATCTCATGCTAATGGTTTTACTTCTCAATCTCATGCAAAGATTCCTTAATAAATTAAGGACTATTAATTCCTTGACATAAATTGAATGATCACACTCATTCAATGAAGGTAACTATAAGTAAAAGATGAACAGTAATTGTGTGCTTTTATGAGACCATTTGTCATTTCTTCTTTCTAGAGGTGGAAAGCACCTTGATGGGCTGTAGTCTCGATTTACACAAGTGATAAACTTCTGTTGATTATGTATAAAATTATGAAGAAACATAGTAGTAACTAAATACAGTAGGAGTATCTTACTAGAAAAAAATTTGAAACAAAATTCTTAAGTAAGTTTTTGCCACGGGACATAAATGAGTTGACGAACATTTCACGATGTGTATTTAGTACATTTTTTTAGTGATATTAAAGTTTTAACAACAAATGCACACATTGTGGAATAAGAATGGATGATGGTGTGATGATGTGCACTTTTCACACAATTTTATTTTTTTTTGAAAATTTTATATGTTGAAAAGAAAATATCAAATGCTGACAAAACAACAGACGATATATTTTCTTAGTATTTGAATGAAGTAAAAGTACTCTCAAACGTTTATCAGTATTTTGTAAAAGAAAAAATAACTCCATGGAAATATAGAACATGAACTTCTTGTTTTGAAATTGAAAAATAGATCAAACTTCTAATCATTTTAAAAATCACGTCAAAACACGTATTAAACAGAAAACAAAATGATTATTTTTCAGAAGGATTGACACGTCTCTAATCCAATGTGACTGAAATAAGCAATAAACATTTATTATAAAGTTTGATTAAGTTCCCCACATTAATCGGTGTCGTAGTTAACACTTAAAATGAATTTTCTGCTTGTCTCCCCATCCTTTTTTCTTGCTTTGAATTGAATTTATAAACACCAAACTTATGAACCCAACGGCAAGACAAAGTACCAACGGCATGCCGTAATTTCTTACTTCTAAATGGGATGAGCACAATTTGTAAGTCAAAGTAGAGAAAATATGGACGAATTTGTAACCTTTTTACGAGCAATGAGTGGAGTGGTTGCATTTTATTACGTTTGTGATAAGAGCATCATCAAAAAGTTTGTATTTAATTTTACTTTAAGTTCTCTTTCAAACCACTTTCAAAATAAAAATAAGTTTATATTATTTTATTTTAATTAGTTTCTCACTAAATTTAATTATTCCTCATTTTTCAACAGTATAATTATAGTATTTCTCTATTTTCAACGATGATAATATAAAAAATAATGTAATATTATTCTTAAAAAGAAAAAGTTACTCTTCAATATTAAAAGAAAGAAAAAAATAACATCACTTCAAGAATTTTTTGAAGTCATTATTAATATTAACGTGACTCTTCGAATTTTATTAAAAGAGCATTTAATAATATAATACGGTTGGACGATAACAGTGTTTTTTTCTGTAAATTCTCATTTCCCATATTTGGCCGCCTGATTTATGTCTGGTGAATGCGTGTCAGCCACAACTCCTGCCCACTTAATTGAAGTGCGTTGCCTCACAACGCCTGTGTTTTTATTGATGAGGCATCTTTCGTCATTTCATCCAAAATATCGGAACTGTAGCTCTTCGTGATATTTTGGAGCGATTAGAAAATCTGTCAACACCAAAAAATCATGCCATATTTTGGCAGCGACCTTGTTATTTAACATTTATATATGCCCCACATTTTAGCCTGATCCAAAGATTTTGTTGTACTCCCATTATCTAATTTTCCCTGTCAATTTTAATTGAAAAAAATTTAAAATTTCAGTAAGTGTGACACAGAGAACTATTTTTGCTTAAGGTTAGTTTATTGCGGTCCTTAAAAGTGTCATACAGACATGAGACAACAGTCAGTGTCTTCATGAATCGTGAACTCTCGCATATTTTAAATGAGTCCAATTTACTATAAAAATTACTCAGTTTTCATAAAAATACAATTTTAAACTACATAAATCTAATTATTATTATTATTTTTTGGAAGGTAACTAACTTAGAAAATTGTTCCAACTAAACGTCCACGTCCACGTCCACGCACACACTATGTGAGAATTCAATAAAACGAAAAAATGGCGCAAAGCGCAGCTAACAGAAGGATAAACTAGGCATTTAATAAAATAGAAAGGGCATATACGACATTGGCTCTCAACGCAGTTTAGCCCGGAACCGGAAGCCAAACCACCATCCCATTCAAAGACGTTTTCTCAGATACCGAAACACAACAAATTTGAAATTCCATCGTACCACCTACAGTAGCGACATATATTAATTTCTCTGTCTGCCAGAAGATCGGACGGCCCAGATCATCCCACACCGACCAATCTCAACCGTTTGATCAGATTCCCTTCCCTGGATCGGCGCAGAACAAAAATGAACCGGTCCAAATTTGTCGAAGACTGCATATTACAAAAATAAGACAACCTTCTTGCAACTAATTTCCTTTCTGCCACTTGCCCTTTTGTATTTTTTTTTTCTCAGCTTCGAGTTTCTCGGTGCAAAGCTTTTGTTGCTTTCTGCTTAATGGAAGGACCTTAAACTCTCTCTCTCTCTCTCTCACACCTTTGACCCTGTTTTTCTTTCTATACAGTTCGTGCATTTACTTGTAAAATTTCTTTAGGTACAATCGATCTTCTCTACTTCATTTGCTCCGCAACGGCTGCTCAGGTGCGTGTTTCATATTTTTTGTTGACTATTTTTCTGAGTGTGCTCTTTATGTATTTATAAATATATTAGGCTTCGGTTGAGCCGGTTTTGTCTTATTTCTTTTCAAATTTTACTTGAAATTTGTGGTTGTGAACACTGAGATCTTGTAGTTAGTGTGATTTTTTCCTTTTTCGGTAATTTTTGAATTTTATTTCTATCAACAATTTTGGAGCTCTCTTTTTTAGTTTCTTTTAGAAACTATTTTTTTTGTTTGGTTAAATTTTAACCTGAACCATGCTCATTGAAGTTCGAACCTCCCTTTTAGTTATTTTCTCTTTATTCTTTCTGTTTGGTTGCCGAGAAAGTGAGGAGAATAGAGTGGGAAAGGAAACAGATTTCAAGAAGTACAACAACTAAACTGTTTTTTTTTCTTTATTTTATTATTAAGAATACAAAAAAAAAAAATTAATTGTCTGAAGAAAACAAGTGAACAAGACTGAATGTGAATGCAGTTGACTTTTTAGCTGAAATACTCTAAATGTTTGCTTCAGTTTTCAAGCATGATAATAAACTACATGAAAGGCATTTTTTTTTCTTTTTTGTTGAAGTATTTTACTGCAGGCTTGAAAGTACTATGAACCGTGGAATCATTCTGTAGTCATTTTAGTCATTTTAAATTCATGAACATGCTTGCACTTAGACTTATTTCTGTGCTTTCTCAAGTAGTTTTTTTTTTCTCTATAATCTTGCTATGTTAAACAAGAAATTATTTCCTTAACGGTTGGCACGTGGCAAAGTTCAAACCTCCTTAATGGTTAGCAAATGTCAAAGTTCAATATATCTATTAATCTTTTCTGCTTTTGGTCTTGTCTAAGTACTTGATAACAAAGTCGCACAGACAAGTTTAGCGATTCAATTTTTACAGTCCATACATGCCTGTATTTTGTAATATTAAGAAGTTTCTCTCATTAACAAAGAAATAAAGCTGCAAGTTTGATCTGGAATATGTTCACGCTTAGCAGTTACTGGGCAATTTTTAAGTCTGATGTCTCCACCGCTGCTCCTCGGCGTTGAGGAGGAAGGGCAGAGCAATGTCTCTTTAATGGCCTCTTCGCCTTCTGACTGTATCTCCCAAAACGTCTCTGGGTTACAAGAACGGAACTATCTGGGTTTGTCAGACTGTTCCTCAGTTGACAGTTCTGCAGCCTCCAGCTTGCCAGTGGACAACAAGAACAAACTGAATTTAAAGGCTACAGAGTTGAGGCTTGGTCTTCCTGGATCTGAATCCCCCGAGAGAGAACCGGACCTTTCTTTACTTAGTTCAGGGAAGCTTGATGAGAAACCACTGTTTCCATTGCTTCCTTCTAAGGATGGAATCTGCCCTGGATCACAGAAGAATGTTGTTTCCGGAAATAAAAGAGGATTCTCGGACACCATGGATCGATTTTCAGAGGTGAAAAGTTCTGTCTATACTGAAAAGAATTGGATGTTCTCGGTTGGGCCTGATTCTGAATCTCCACAATCAGTGGGACAAGGGAAGTTTCCTGGTAATTCAGGAATGAATCCGATGGTAAGGCCCACTGGGGCTCAACAAGCCATAATGAAAGAGATGGCTCCAAATGCATTGGAACGGTCTCGCCCTGCCGCCAATGGAACACACAACAAGGCATCTGCTTCTAACAACAACATGAGTGCACCTGCTGCCAAGTAAGTGCAAATTTCTTAAAAGAGGCAAGCATCTGAAGGAACAGATACTATTGTGTACTGTGAAGCTTTTTATCCTAACTGGTTCCTTTATGTATCATTACAGGGCACAGGTCGTGGGTTGGCCTCCAATAAGATCATTTAGGAAGAATTCATTGGCAACCACTTCAAAGAACAATGATGAAGTAGATGGAAAACCAGGTCCTGGTGCTCTTTTTATTAAGGTTAGCATGGACGGGGCTCCTTATTTGAGGAAGGTAGATTTGAGAACATACACCAATTATGGGGAACTATCTTCTGCTCTGGAGAAGATGTTCAGTTGCTTTACAATTGGTAAGCTTTTGATGTTCTCAATCTTGTGCCCATGTCATCGCAAATTGGAACGTTGGTCTACTGAATCTAATAAAAGTTAAAAAAAAAAAAATCCATGTTGGTGTGGATATGATTACTATGGTTTTATTATGATTTCAGGTCAATGTGGATCACATGAAGCACCAGGGAGGGAAATGCTGAGTGAGAGCAAGTTGAAGGATCTTTTGCATGGATCAGAATATGTGCTTACATATGAGGACAAGGATGGTGACTGGATGCTCGTTGGGGATGTGCCGTGGGAGTAAGATTCGATCTTCTTAATTTTTGTCTTCTCTCTCTATCTCTCTGTGTGTGTCTCAAAATTCTTTTCCTTATTCCTAGATTTCTATATTATGCAAACTTGTAAAACAGTAAACTCTTCTAGTGAAAGCTTTGAATGCATGTTGAATTGTACTTTATCTGAAGGGAGAATTGATTTTTTTCCCATCTGAGGTAGGGAGGGACATTTCAGTTTTGAATACTGGATCTGTGCTACTAGAGTTCCATTGGACAATTTTTCATTAAATAATGCAAATTAGATGTCATGCTAACGAGAACATAACAGTTGAGTTTAATCAAACTATTAAATATATGTTATCCTGTATTATTCTTTGCTTTCATATTATTGTAATTGAGTATAATGATCACTCGACCTTTTTTACTGAGAGAATGAGGTAGTAGTAGTACAAAGGAAAAGCTGTACAAGCTCTGGTTTAGAAGTTTAACCGCATTAGTTGAGCCATAAATTTGACTGTCTTATACTTTCAAAATTGGATCTTAGGTAATGGGTTGGATGATTTTTTATCTCAAGTATAGGATACATAATTGTGGACTTGATTATAATGGTTTGTTCTCTAGCTTTCTGCTAAATATAGAAAAATAAGAAGTATGGATATAGTTTGACCATCAATTATAGTACTTAATTTTTCCATGAACTGACTCATTACTGTCAAATTTATTTGTGATTTTGACATTAAGACTCTGGGTGTATTTATTTTATGATTATGGCAATTAAGAATATATTCTGGACATGCGGATTTAGTTTTGTAACTTGTGTTTCAAAGCTTATATGTCCATTACTTTGAGGTCTGAAGCAATTTGAAGTTGTTTACTTTCTAAAATAACAGTTTCTTTAAATTTCCTGCAAATTATGGCCTTCACCCAAAGCAAATATATCATGATGATTGCTCAACCGTGCTTTGGCTATATTATGTTATTTTTAAAAGTAATCTGAAGAGCAGCATTTTTAAAGTCCACTATAGGCCACCATTTGCATTTGGTTTCAGCTTGGGTACATTCTATTTTGTCTCATTCTTTGTTGTAATCTCTGCTGATACAGTTCTCATTACTTCAACCTAGAAGGATGACCAACGAATATGATGATGTAAATTTCAATTTGTAATCAGGGATGGATGTCTAATTTGTACTGATTTAGTAGAGTGGGTATTCAATATAAACTGCCAGGGTATATGCTTAAAATAAGTAGCTGAAACTGGATTTGAAACATTTTGCTGCTCAGCTCCAGGGTCTCTAAACCTACTTTGGGAAATATTTTTACATGATAAAAGATATATAGCCGTTGCTGTGGGTCAGCTGTCATGGTAATCTTTTTTGAAAATGGCTTTGGTGATTGGTTATTTTGTTGGAAAAGCTTTTATTATTTAATGATCCAATAGTATGAAATAGCTTATATGATTATTCAAGTTTTCTTTTCATTGATGATTCAAGTGTCTTAAATTAATCTGCATTGATTATCTTACATTTGTTAATAGTTAGTCCAAAGCCTAAAGTTCAAAGCATTTATGGTTGTTTGTTTT
The DNA here is from genome assembly GCF_022201045.2 of Citrus sinensis. Classification (NCBI taxonomy): domain Eukaryota; kingdom Viridiplantae; phylum Streptophyta; class Magnoliopsida; order Sapindales; family Rutaceae; genus Citrus; species Citrus sinensis. The sequence continues at coordinate 5,019,671 of NC_068562.1, read as the reverse complement.
GTGAATGACTTGGTCCAAACTTAGTATAATAGGTGGATCTAGGGGGTGTTTTGTGAATGACTTGTTCCAAACTTGGTATAATAGGTGGATCTAGGGGGACTGGGAGGAGCAATTGCCCCTCTACCCTCCTTGAATTTCCTCCTATTGTGTTGGGTGCATGATTGGCAAGTGGAATGTTTCCCCAGTATGAAAGCTATCTTGTTATGTATTTGGTAATCAAATAAGTATGATGGCATTACAACTTCAAAACCATGGCATGATTGTTATTGTTTCTGCAAATTCAGGGTAACATTGGTTTATTGTTACATGAATCCCTTCCTGGACCTCCTGAGACAAGATCTTAGCTTCATCGCTTATTTTAGTTGTTTTGTGATGAATATTCCTGGCTGTGGCCATCTTCCTTGGATAGAAAATTTCTTTGGTGCAAATCCAGTTGACTAGTTAAACATGTCAGATTGAGTCTCTTTTCCTTAGTGGCCTTGTGCATCTCAGCTTTAACCCTTATTTGAATCTATTGCAGGATGTTTATTGATTCATGCAAGCGATTAAAGATCATGAAAGGTTCTGATGCCATTGGCTTAGGTGCGTTCTTTTAGTTTAATCCATCTATTGACTATTCTACTGGATGGTTGTTTAGTGTTCAAAATTGCATGATCACTTCTTCTTTGTGCTTTTGTGTGCATGCGTGCATGCACGAGTAGATAATTTATTTAACCTGTCTCGCATTAGAATGCATGCATTCTGATTGGATCGCACGGTTTCTGTTCAATTAAAACTCCTGTTCTCTTTAGTAAAATTTGGAAAAGAAAATGCTGTTTGTGGATCTGGAAGCTTTCATGATCTTCTTTTTAGGATACTTGTCTATATGGTGCGATAACATTCATAATTGGCAAGATTATAAACTTTGATGGTTGAAAGGCATAAATTTACCTCTGTTTTTTTCTTGCTTAATATTTACTGATTACCGGTCATCCAAATAAAATAGGTCTTTATCATAGAGCGGTATCATGTTATATATAAGAATTTTGACTTCAAAATTTCTTTAATTTGGTTACGATGCGTATCTGTAATTCCAGAGCCAATATCAGAAATATATTCCTTTTAGCTATCTTAGAATTCTAAGTACTTAACAGATCCTAGAACCTTGTGACTAAATGCTTTGACATCTTGATTGCTTTATCTATGTAGTATTTGCATCCTGATTAATTATTGTTTACAAGCCTTCAGTTGGCTTTAACTATCTGTTCGTCATATTCTACAGCTCCCAGGGCAATGGAAAAATCCAAGATCAGGAACTAGTGAATGTCTGTCTGGGATGGGGTGCCTTCTAGTTCATGCCTTTCATGGGTAGGAGGAGACTGGGTTGATGAAAAGTTAAAAAGGACAGGATGGCATGGGCAAGATGCAAGTTTGTGGTTTAGTTGTGTATCCTGTTTGTTTACATGAGGTTTGTGTTACTTTTTTAAGTTTGGAAGAAGTCTATGTTTATGATATGATTGTTGTAAAACCATGTTGAGATACTAAGAAAATTAGGATTCGTGGAGTTATATATCTATATAGTGACAGGGATCTTAATTTGTTAAGTAGTATTATTGTAGTAGACTAATGTGTGTTTTGATTGCCTTAACGACGATGGATTATGCTCTACTAGTTTCCTTTCAGAGAATTGGCTCTCGGTATCTCCCAAGAATGGTTTTTGTGTGATTTAATCGATAGGCTATGAAATAGATAGATATTAGGTTACGATTTGGCATTCTGCAGTCGAACTGACTCGTAGCATCATGAAATTGTCAAGATGGATAAGTGTCGCCTGGCTGATACAAAATTTGGTAGGAATTGCTATAAAAAGCCAAACACAATCATAATGGAGTACGATCACGCAACTGCAGTTTAGGTTGAAGGAGATTCAATTTTCGGTTGACGCACCTGACTCTGCTTGGCTTAAATTTTTATAATAAACTTATCCGGAAAATCTTCAGACGCCTCTTGGATAATTTGAAGTTAAAAACTGAATTATACAATCTTAAAAAAGTGGTTTGCAAAGAAGGGAGTCCGCCGTACGGTAAGTTTTTAAACATCAGATTGGCTGTGGTTGACTTATCGAAAGAATCATAGTTTGGGTGTGACGATAAGAAAGTTAAATTCTCCATCAGGATATAAATGCCCTGGCAGCAAATGAGAAATAATGGAAGCGCTGAAAGCTTGACCTGCGTGGCAGCTTTTTTCAAAATTGGGTTCAATTGATTCCTTGTATATGTGCTTTTACGGTAGGCATTAAATGCGGCCGAAGCCCAAAGGTGTAGTCGATAGTAATCAATCTGATAAGAGGTACCACGCTACGCTATTAGATATGGCTACCATTTTAAGGCTGTGATATGTGTGTGGTCCTTGTCTTTGATCGTAAATACGACCTACGATTTGAATGAAACCGTAAAAGAAATTGGAAAAAAATTAACCCAAGCGCTAAATATAAAATCATATACATAACCTGCCACAATATCTCGTTTTAGTTTTAAAATTTTGCTTAATGGTCAAATTTTTAAACTGGTCACTTGGAATGTTATTTATGCAAGTGCAATATGCTACACGAGCAGATGGGCTAAGGGGCAGTGCCTAAAATAAATAATTAAATAGTTAAATTAAATTACATTTATAACTGCTTTTTTTTTTAAATCTCTCTCTTTCTTTTAGCAGCTGGTATGTTAATCATAGCTAATTCAGTCTAGTCAAAGATCCGCTGATCCCAAGACTATGTTAAGTGCATAATTATTTCAATTAGGTAATAATTTGAAGAATTTGATGTGCTTTGCTGGGTAACAAGTTCCATTTTCTGTTGTGCCAATCATAAACAAATCTATGGCTTCCGATTTCTGATACAACTTTCTTTTTCCGTTCCGTTCAATTGAATTGTATCATCTAATAGTCTTTTGCTTTCCTGTAATTAAAAATATATAAATAAATATAATTTGCCCCTGCAGTGGGCAAAAACGCACTGAGAGGCCTCAGTCATTATCCTTATCAGCTCATGTTTAGCAAATTTGATCCCCAGATCATTCTGTTGACTTTGTGGGTATACTTTACCTTGTAGAAAATCTATCCACAAGGTACGATCTTTGAAAGTGGGTTCATGTACTAATATGTCAACAAAGAAATTCTGTCCATTGTACAGGTTTCTTCCATCGCATTCCTTCAAATTCTATCAATTTTGCATTTCTCAAATTATATAAACTTGTCTCTCTGAACTTCCTGTCTTCAATTTCTTTTTGTTTTTTTCACCCTAATGCATCATACTATTATGCTTGATGCGGCAATTATCTCTATAACTTAATTATACTTACTTTTGACTTCAAAACTTATAATGCTCAGTGTTGACCTCCTTCTTTGGCAATTACTGTTATCCCTGTGACTTCAGCATTTGGGTTAAGCTTATCTTTAATTTTGTCCCGTTCTTAGTGGTGGTGGTGTAACTTTATGGCTACTCTGAATAATTTTCAAGTTTTAGTGCAAGCCTAATCATGAGCAACACCATTAAATAATCACAACCTCTCATTCTTTTGATGTGTAGAATCCTAATTCGAGATTCTGTGCGTATCGTGTGTTTCTTTGATCTGTATCTATTCAGTGTAAAAGCTGGACGGCTTATGATGCTGTCACTCTTTTCAGCATCACCACCTTCGCCCAATGAGCCAATACCATATAATTGACAAAATCCCCTTTATTTGGTTGAGTGGCAATCATGTTCCTAACGCTTAAATAATCCCTATTTACTCTTCACTTTTTAATAGATATTTGGCGTATTAGGAAATATGCAAAATGATTGTGTTCGAGACTTTGAAGTATTGGATAATGGGTTCTATTCAAACAACTGGAGCTCAATTTTTGGTGATGCTGTTGAATTTTGATGCCTTTCGCTTTAAGGATTGGGAATTGAATTTTTGGCAGAAAGTCGAAACTGGTGTTAAAGTGAGTGGTAACATGAAAATAATAAATAGCAAGCAAGTTGGGGGGTGGTTAGTGATGAGATTAGTTGAAATAATTATTTAATTAATTGAATAAAGCTGTAGTGGATATGAGTTCCTTTTGCAATCATAGATTCCTTCTAAATCATTTCGCTTCGGATATTCTTGCTCGGTTATGATTTAAAGCAACTCAACTTTTTCGCTCTCATTGTGTTTAGTGTTAACTCTAATCATGGGCCTATCATTTTGGGTGAAACTTTTGCTTGTGAAGCAAAAGAAGGTTTAGATTAATTAAGCACTTTTCTGCAGTAAAAGCACCTAAATATTTCTGCAGCTCCTACTCTTATTCTAAGATGGGCATTGCTCATTTTTGGAAGAGCAAATCTTAGCCCTTCGAGAGAGAGGGGAAAGAAATTTAATGGCCAACAAAACTTTGCTCCTGTTACAAATGTAGTGTCAATGTCATGGAAATTGAATTAAAATTACCCCTCTAGCTTTCACAACTAATTTATTTCTGCGTCCATGTTGCAGTTATCAGATGGCCTCTTCTTTTTTGACTCCTGGCCACGAGAGAAAAGTAGACTCTGGAGATAGATAGGCCACTTTATTTGCAATTCAATGGCAGTCATTTTCAACAACCTGTTTGGCAGCAACTCATATCTATGTGCTGCGTGCATGAATGGGACACTTCAGTATTGTATTATTCATTATTGATTCTCTCAACTTTGTTCATATCTCACAAATGGGTTTCTGTCCTTTGTCTGGTTTAGAAATGCGACAGTAAAATTTTACTTTTTTAAGTCAGCAACTTTTGAGTAATGGACAGAGCACTTGATGCAAAACCCGGATTCAGAAGAGAAAAAAAAAATGGACTTTTTTAGTGCAGAAGTCACGGAAGGAGTAAAGGCTTCTGTAGCTTTAGAACATGTTGTAACAACTGTTTCTGGTGCTAAATTGCAAAAATTATTAATGCCTAAATAGAATAACATTATTGGTGGACACACACTAACACTAGGTAGCCCCTCACCATCACTATACCAATTACCAAATTCATTAAAGGTATTAATAGAGATGCCCCGTTAACAAAATTAAGTTTCACATATCTATATGTGTTTGTGTGTGCCCTAATTGGCCACATAGTACTCCTCATTCATAACTGAGGCCTGAGGGACACCCATTATCATCAGCAACACTACAACTCAAAAACGCAGCCATTAAAATCAATTCTGGCTGCAAAACATTCCCTCGTGTCCCTCCCCCAACAACTCCACGTGTTTCGCCTACCACCCCATTTAAGCACATTTTCTATGTCACCATCGTATTCACACATTGTATTTATCATCGGAAACGTGTGATGTTTCAGTCCATTTGATAGTTATATGTTATTAATTCATTCTGTTCGTTTTTCATGGACATTGAATATTTGAACTTGATGTGCTGCCTCCTGCCGGCGTTGCTGGTCCTGGTTTAGATCATTCTAGTAAATATTCAAGCATTGGGTAGGAGAACGCCGGTCCTGGAAAGCTATTGAGATTGATATGTCCTTGGATGGTTTCCATGAATATCTTAAGACGTCATTGAAACAGTTTCTCAAGAGTTGCACAAATGTTGCTTCATAATGTTTCAACTTGAGTGGCGGCTTTTTTTAGAAAAGTGATTATAGAGGTTGAATTATTATTATTATTATTATCATCTTTTTCTGCAGATACGTACTTTCCCAATAATAATTGTAAAGACGATTTTATTAATTCTTTACAGAAGTATGTCTAGTCCGTATCAACAGTCAGAAGTATTCAAGTGCTTGATGCCGGTGTGCTCATTAGACATTGCAGCTGTTGCAGCCCCTGAGCCCCAAAATTTATCAGAAAAAGGGATTTTAAAATGGCAGAAAAATCTAATTCCAGCCTTAAATTAAGAAATTTCCGGCCGTTAGGAGAATGAAATAGTTCCCCTTTTTTTCTTTTTTTTTTTTTGGTCAATATGTGCTATATAGAATATTAGAAAACAAAAATATGGGTATACATAGTAAGTACAAAGATGCATTTAATCTTGTTGTAAAGATGATTAAGCACCAATCGCATTTCTAGATCTCTTTAATTATGTAAATAATTAATAATGGTTGGTTGGCTTGGCTGAGATTCTAAGCAGGCATGTGCCCCCATAATAGGAACCGTTCAACCAACCACCACACCCAAAATCTTTAGTTTCCATCACACTATGTGATTCGTTGATTCTCCATTAATTATTTATTTTGATATTTGAGGGCCTCATTATTTCTATATTCTCATTGATCCCTCATCTTGCTTATCCATGTGAGACCCTTATGTAATTCTTTTGGAAGCTTGATCAATCTCCATGAAAGTAATTGCTAATCATGTGTTATAAAGAAAGAAAAAGAAAAGAAAAGAAAGATTCATTGCTTTGAATTTGTGAGTAATGAGTATTATTCTTTTTTGTAATGTAAGGCCGGCAAAATGGTTAGCCCCATCATTGGTTTCTGTCATTATTGAAATATTTTGAGTTGTGAGTTGTCTAGCACTTCCACTTTTGTTGTAGATAGGATTAGGATCAATGTTTACCCCTTATTATTAATAAGCATTAGTGTTTCTCTTACTAAAGTTGAGCAAATGAGTTGATTATGTAAAGACTTTCTCAAAATGTAAATAACTTGTTATTACTCTACTCCATATAGAATAATAATGTAGTTTGAAATTTTCACAGTTGACTCAAAACGATGTTCACAAACTTTATGCTGTATTTGGTTTAATTTCTTTAAAAGTCGATTTAAACTGCTTGAATTGCAGATCGAGTTCTAATTTTTATGATCGTGTAAAATTCTGGTTCATATCATGCTACTGCTATAATATGAAGTTCAGAATGCAATGAATAAACAAATTAATAGTGAGCCAACCGTTTTTTCCGATTTGCATAATATCTCTAATATACGTACAATGATAGGGCTTAGAGATTCACATTGTGCAGACAATGTGCACAATCCTCTCCATGGTGATGGCAATTTGCCAAGGAATGAGCTTAATTCGCTCGGATCTATTAAATATAAAATGTGAACTGCGATGCCCTAAACCATGCTCAAAAATCATATTATATTCTAAGTCCTTGTGAATCCAACCATATGGTGTTGTCTCCTAATCTCATGTGCAATGTGGTTACTTGTTAAAGATTTTCTCATCAACTTTCTTGATTTTCTTCCAATGGAATTAATTGATTATGATTTCTTCGTGAAAAGACAATTATGCCTACAGATTTTCTCATTTAAATGCTTTGGCCTTGGGGAATCATAAATTAAAGTGTCATCTTGTCCATAAAAGTTATAAAAAAAATAATAATAAGCATAGTGTCCCATTGGCATGCCATATTCATTTTAAAGCATAAATTGTATAGGAAGATTTGTATAAGTCTCTTTTTGTTTGACAATGGACTAAATTAGTACAAAAATCTGAAATCTTCTAAAGTCAAAGGAATATGGGTGGCTCTTGAATCTTGATAGTTTAACAAGAGCTCTACAGCATTAGTTTAGAAACTAACAAGATTATGATGCTTATACTACTTTAATTACAAATATATTATAAAAAGTATAACAATGGAGTATATTCAAAGGCAACATCATGTGTTCCTCCTTTAAACACACAGTAACACATGAAATGAATTAATTTCTCTTGCATGATATATGATTAGAGAATCAAGATTACCTATGAAATGAAAATCATATCTGAAAAATATAAGTCTTATGATTAGTAATTAAAAAAATTGTAAAACATGAAAGATCCAAAAAACAATGATAATCATGTGCAATAAAATCATTGGAGGTTGAGTTTAGAATCAATGATGATTTAAATAAATAATTTTTTTTTTCAAAATAATTTCATTTGAAAAACAACAACCTTATAATATATCAAAAAAATAATTGGAAATTGGAAGATGATTTAAATACACAATTAAGACCATACTTAGTAAGTAAATTTATGATATTAACTTTAGATATTTTTCTTAACACAATTCCCCTCTCTTTTATTTGTTTATTGATTTGTTTTTTTTTTTGAATGGTCGACACAATTAAAAAGAAGCGACTTGGTGGTTGTAGTAAAGAAGGGTCATAAAGATTGTGTTTGCCACCACTTAAAATTGTTTTATTTGCACATGGACCCTTTAATTGGGAACTTAATTCACTAATGTGTTCAATTAATTAAGAAAAATTGTCATAATTACTGATTACTACCGAGCTTTAATAGAGACATTCTTTTCGTGGTGGCTAACATAGAGCACAAATCCACAAAGTTAATTGGGACACACAACATTTCATGATAACAAACACACAATTTGAATTTTGGGGAAAAAAAAATTCCCAAATATCATATTACATAACACATTATGAGTTTACAATTAATTGAACAAAAAATCTTTCGAATCTGTCTTTATGTATTATAATTGAGTTTGCTCTTATTTATTTATGGAGCTCTCTTTTTCTTCCACTATAATGGTATTATATTCAATGATTGAATTGTCTAAAATAAATCGATTATATGCAATTTATAATCGCAATATATGATGACAAGGTAATTTAGTTGCGGATTACTCAACTAATTAACATGCTTGCTCATGGGGAAAAATGATTTATTATAATCAATTACTTTCTTTCAAAATATAATTTTAGAAGGTAATTTATACATAGTTATAGGCATGTCAAATTTTAAGTACAATACAGAAAAATACATTTTATTTATTTATTAAATACTTGAAAGAGTAATCTTGAAAGGGTCAAGAGAGTATGAATACGTTGACTATTCAAACAGTAGGATGCAGTTATAGGCTACCTCGTTATCTACAAATAAAAAGGCCTCTGACTTCTGACTCCTGACCAGCAATCAGCATGCAGAAACGATCGAGTGCCACGTGGAATATTATTGACCGACGAGTTTCAAAAGGATGGCGGGGTAAAAACTAAAAAATGTCTTGTCAGCCGAGGGGAAAACAGGGAACATAGTCCACCGGGAGAAAGAAACAGGTTAAAATGATTTTTTTGGGATGCAATTAACGAGGTTAAATGAATTTTGTTATGACTGTGACTCAATTTATAATAATCTACTTATAATATAATTTAATTACCTCATAAAATTTAAATTAATTAATAAAAAAAATCAGCTGTTGTAGTTGTGTGAAGTGGGACATGACGAAGTCGAACGACGCCGTTCAACTTGGCTCTGGATTTATTTGCAATTCCAAGGAGGCCGCGTAAACGGCGTTGTGAGGGAGCACGTGACGGTGACTGTTACTGTCGTGAGAGTGCCATGTGTCAAATCGAATCAAGCTTCACTTCTCCGTGGTGCTGCATGTTCCTGGGATAGACAGCGTTACACGTATGCCGACGATTGTAAAAACACGTCAAATTAATATTTTAAAAAATAGTTTTTAAAAAAAAAACTTATGATCCGCTCCATGTTCTTAACAATCCTAATAATGTCCATTTTTTTTTACACTAAGATGTAAGCTACTGATATGACTTTGGAGATTATTGTTTATAAGAGAGGGACTCACGCCGCTTATCATTTACCTTAGGAGCTATACGTTTGTTGGTAAAATTAATCGTTTTATCTCTATCAATTTCAAATATTAACTGATGCTTTAAATATTGGTTTAACGCATTGTAGTAATCTTTGGTGGGATCGCTCCCCAACTTTCATTCGTAAGAGTTTGCATGATGATTCCGAGGTTGCCTAATACTGATTTCCTTAATTAGTGTTCTAGCCTCTTAGCTTTGTAATTTCATTCTGTATTAGGGAAGCTTCTTGAAAAAGGGCAAAAAAAACAAAAAAAAACAGGTACTTGAATGTTAGCCATTACATCACAAAATCCTAAAACCTATTGAAATTTTCTAGTAATTTCTATCCATTCAAGTAAATAAATATCGTTATTTTATAGCAAAGTATTGATACGATATCCTTACCCGCTAATATGCTACTCATCAAATCTTATTAGGCCAGTTTGTTTTGAAAGTAGATATTACTATATGGGCAAAATAATTTAATGTTTGAAAAATAATATGTGGAGCACATTTGTTTCTATTTGCACGAGTTATAGACGTTTAATTATGCAATACACGATTAACTTCCTTATGAGGATGATTCGTGCTTTAAAAAAAAAAATCCTTAAGAGGAAAAATGGAAAAAGTAAAAAAAAAAAAAGATGACATTGGATGTTTCCATATAATATTTTATTTAATAATTGTAATAATTAATTTTTATTAGTAGTACTTAAAATTACTCGATCAAATTCATGAGAACAATGATAATTGTTTCATATTGATGATATCACAATAAAATAAATTATTGTAACCTAGTTCTTCTCAAAGTAAATTACGTATACCAATTATATTCAAAGAAAAAAATGAAAAAAAAAAGAAGAAGATAAAAGAAAATGTACCAATGACCTAATTCTTCTCAAAGAACTCAAAGTACTGAACTCGAACATTATTGTAAACTTGGTGTTTTTGCAATTATATTATTTACATTTAAATGAAAAAAAAACAATGACTTATTCAATTCAATCATTTAATCATGAAACTTTGTGTAATCACAAAATAAATCTAAGCTCAAGAATACCTCATTCAATGATTTTAAGGCGTTAACATAAGATTCTATTTTTTATTTTTTCAAAATCTTATGATGAACGATCCATTACATTTGTTCATTGCTATCATAAAGAAACATTTTGGAAAATGGTGGCATTTTAAAGCATTCGCTCAATCTTTCAAGTAACCTGAAACACGGTTTGTCAAATCTGAGTTACAAATGCATACTGAAAAAATGTAAAAGGGGCTCCTAGGGATTGAATATTGATGAGTGGAAAAAAAAATATTACACTACGAATAGTCATTATCTCGTGCATATTAAAGGAGTAAATACTCGTTTATTTTTTATACTTTAATTTATGTTCATGTTTAATCCTTATATTTTAAAAAATACCATAAGACATCTTTGTTGTTAAATATTTTGTATTTATAGCCTTGCCTTTTCTTTTATTTTATAATAATCTTGCCTTCTTAAAGATATTAATAAAAAGAAAAAAATATTAATTTATCAAAATAGCCTCAAAAAACATACAAATTTTCACAATTTTTTTGTAATTATTTTACTTTTAGGATTAATTTGGTAAATTATAATTTTGTACAATAACTATTAGTAAAATTGTTGTAAGGATATTAACCATTACTTTAAGCAGGCCGATATTAATTTACTTATAAATAAATTATTAGTAAGATTGTTGCAAAGGTATAAAAAATACTAGTTCTTTCACACTAATATTTATTATTTAATTTGCTAACTGAATTAATATAAAGAATATTATTGCAAAGGTACTATTGTAAAAGCAAAGAAAAAGCTAGATTAAGAATGTAACATATTTAATGATATGGTGTTTTGAGATACTTTTTTAAACATAAGGTTAAATAAACATTAAAGTCAAAATATATGGATTAAACTAACATTTACCGCAAATTATAATATTAGTAATAATCACGGTGTTTTAACTGATCAATGGGAATTGGATTGCTCGTATGGGAACCAATACTTGATTCACTTACAAAATTAATTAGAGGAATAGGAATTAACATATGAGGTAGGGAATCAAGAATGAGATTGTGATTCCTAAGGGGGTTGGGAATTAAAATTTCATTCTTTTGATTACCAAAATTACCCTCACTACATTTTCAATTTTTTCAAAATACCCAATTTATAACAGGAAAAAAAAAGTTCCTTAGATTGAAGATTGTTGTCAAACAACAAACCTATCACCTTTCTTTTGCTATTCGTCACCGATTGGAGATCCTTGGTTGTGCAGCTCGTAGCTGGTTGCGTACTTAGCTGAGATCGTTGTCACGTTGTCGCCGATTAGAAGCAACATGCCACTTCTATCACATTGTCATCATCAAACTAGGTTGTTGCTTTTGTCACCGCTGCAGCATGCTGTTTCTATCTCGCAGCTTATTTTGATCAGCATCTCTAATCGTCGCTTAAGGAATGATTTCCCTAGTTTCTTATCATTTTGTTTAAAAAAAATTAAGATTAATTTCCAATGTTTCCGCTCATTTTGTTTTTAACCAAAAAAAAAAAAAAGAATTATTTTCATTATATTATATAATGATAATGTGTGTTTCAGAATGAGTAGATGAATAATCTTTATTTTTTGGTTAATTGTTATTTAATAATAACTGTGAAGATTTATGAGTTCAACTGGTTTATTTTCATAAATATTTATACTTAGTCTAATATTAATGGTTGGGAAAAAGCAATTAGAGTTAATGCCAATAGTGCATACAACGGTAAAGAAAAGATAAGTGAAGGTGACAATATTGGTGTGAATTTAAGAGATGAGTTGGTTAATGAAGCTTTTATGGGGGGACTTTGTTGATGTTATTATTGTACATTTATGGGAGGCTTTTATTAATAATAATAATATATTTTAATAACTTATATGAGTCTATTCTAACTATAAAATAAAATAAAACACGTCAATAAAAGTATAGTCTATATCCTTATTTTTCATTTTTTATTTCAGTTGCATTCTTAATTAATAAGCACCATCAATCACCTCAATGTCAAACACCCATTTTATGATCGTATAAAAACTAATAAGAGAGATCATATCTTTTAAGATCCCATTTATTTAAAGTCACCGTTCGAAATGGACTTCCAGAGAATTGACTGATTTACCTACTCACCATCGGATTGTAGTATGCATATGTACGAAATTTTCATTATGTGAAGTCCGAATTTTATACAACTTAAAAAGCAAAGCTGCTTTGAAACCTGTAAAAGGAGGCCAGTTTTTGCTTTAATACTTTTGCTTATATCGTAATAGTTCCCAATTCCCTACGATCGGATCGACAAAAGATGAGCAAGCATTAGATTCAGAGTGCGCATGCCCACTGTATTCGTATATTCACATCACGAGAAAGATTGAAAAACAAGCAAAAGAAAAAGAAAAGATGAAATTGTTTGTGAAAATTAGGTAATGAAGCGAAAAGCAAGGGGAAAGAATGAATCAAATGTGAACCTTCAGATGCAAAAGAGATGAGACTTGTCTTTACAATTGCACTGTAACACTGAAGAGGTCGGTGTCCATAACATGGGATTTGTGATTTTGGACTGTTTCCCGTACCCGGTCACATTGAAAGGCACGCAAGAGAAAGAAAAATTTAGAATTGAAAAACAAAACAAAAGAAAACAAGAAGCAAAGGCCAAATTCGTTGACTTGCTACTGTAGGTAAAACCTCCAGTTGCCAGTAAACATGTCAGCTTGGCGTAGCTAGGCTTTCTATTCCATTTGGATAATATTAATATTATTAATATATTCTAGTTATCATATCCCGTTGCAAAAGAGGGGTTTAAAAATTTCAGCAAAAGCCCTTGGGGCACTTTTTCAACATTGCAGAAGGTTTGTGTTTAGAATTGAAAGAGAGAGAGAGAGAGAGAGAGAGAGTAGTATTTGGTTGAAAACAAGAAGAGATCACAGACTCTTAAACAAACAATCGCAATCACATCCAATTCTTTAAAAGGATTGCGTTTCATTTCTTTCATTCGATTCCCTTTTAGAAAGACAAAAGAGAAAGATTCCGAATATATCTGCAGCGGCAATGGTTACTGGATGGAGAAGAGCTTTCTGCACATCAATCCCCAAAGAAAGAGAAGCAACCCCACCAGCAGCAGTCCCAGTGTCAACAACAGATAATAAGCAAAAGCAGCAGCAGCCAAATTGCAGCAGCCAAAGCCCAAGATTGAGCTCAAAATTTGGATTTTTCTCCAATCCTGCATCGCCTCGATTACAAACTCAGCCAGTTGCAAGCCCAAGTCTCCGTTGCAAAACCAGTAGTACTACTGCCACATCAGTGCCCAACAGCCCCAAGCTTCAATGCAAAACAACCTCCACCGCTGCTAATCCTAATCCTAATCCTAAGAAACCAACGAATAATAGCCCAAGATTATCGTCTCTTTTCGCTAATCCTTCATCTCCTAAATCTCCTTCTACCTTCTCCTTTCTCAGAGCCAGCCTCCGTCTCTCCAAAGTAAGAAGCATCTTTTGCGTTATTTCTTTACAGCTATATATAGCTAGTTTTTAATGGGTTTCTTGTTTTCTGTCATTGTTGTTTGCAGAGCCGATGTGGGATTTGTTTACAGAGTGTTAAAACCGGACGAGGCACAGCAATCTTCACAGCTGAATGTTCTCACAGCTTTCACTTCCCCTGCGTAGCTAATCATATTAAAAAGAACCGTCAGCTTTTAACATGCCCTATTTGCAACTATCACTGGAAACAAGTTCCCGTTTTGTCTTTCCAAAATAACACCACCACCACCACCAACACTACCACTACCAAAGATAAAGAAACCGCCAGCGCCAAGTCTTTCAAAGTTTACAACGATGACGAACCATTGGGCTCTCCCATTTCTTTATCCCACTTCAATCCCATCCCTGAATCGGACGAAGAAGAAGAGTTTCAAGGATTCTTCGTCACTCCCTCCGCAAAATCCAATCTTGAGATCAGTTTATTGCCGGAGTCGGCGGTGGTCGCTGCTGGAAGAAGTTACGAGACGTATGGGATAATGATGAAGGTTAGGGCGCCACCCTATGCAGCGGTGCGTGGGATGCGACGCGCCCCGATTGATTTGGTCACGATGGTTGATGTGAGCTTGAGCATGGGCGGGCCGAAGCTTCAGATGATTAAACGAGCCATGAGATTGGTTATTTCGTCGCTGAGCTCTTCTGACCGTTTGTCGATTATTGCCTTTTCTAATGCTTCCAAACGGTTGCTACCATTACGTCGCATGACGACTAACGGACGGAGGTCAGCTCGTAGGATTGTCGACGCTCTTGGGATTACCGGTCAAGGCATGTGTGCGAACGACGCGCTTAAGAAAGCGGCTAAAGTGCTTGATGATCGTCGCGAGACAAACCCCTTTGCAACTATCATCGTTCTATCTGAGGCAAACTCGCCGCCCAATCAAGGCCATTCATCACCGGTCGTGTCCTCCACGCGCTTCTCAGACTCGGATATCCCTGTTCATTCCATTGCTTTCAACGTTAGCGGCGCGTTTACCCACGCTCCAAATGATGAGGCGTTTGTCAAATGCGTTGGAGGTTTATTAGGCGTGGTGGTTCAGGATCTGAAGCTCCAACTCGGGTTGGCGCCCGGCTCGGCTCCTGTTGAGATAGCTGCTGTTTATTCTCTGACGGGCCGGCCCGACGCTCTCGGATCGGGTTCGATCCGACTAGGCAATTTGTATGCCAAGGAAGAGAGAGAATTATTGATCGAATTGAAAGTGCCCGCTTCTTGTAAGGGGGCCCACCATGTGTTGTCCGTACGGTCTTCTTACAAAGACCCATCATCGAAGGAGCTAATCTGTTCTAAAGAACAGGCCATGTTGGCACCTAGGCCTCAAGCCGTTAGATCATCATCTCCCAGCATAGCACGGCTGAGGAACCTCCACGTCAGCACTCGAGCGGTGGCTGAATCCCGGAGATTGTTGAAGCTTAATGATTTATCTGGAGCTTATCATTTATTATCATCGGCTCGAGCTCTGTTGGTACAGAGGAGCTCCAAGTCAGCTGATGAGTTTTTGCGCGGCCTAGATGCTGAGCTAGCCGAGCTACATCGGTGCAGGCAGCAGATTCAAAAAAGACAGAGAGTGAGTGGACAGGCGGAGGAGAAGCCGGAGCCACTTACGCCGACATCAGCCTGGCGAGCCGCCGAGCGGTTGGCTAAAGTGGCTATTATGAGGAAGCATATGAACAGAGTCAGCGACTTGCACGGCTTTGAAAATGCCAGATTTTAATTAAATATTTTTGTAATACTAAAATAGAAGATTTTAATGGAATAAAATATTATTAAAAAGAGAAAACGAAAAGAGAAATCGATGGGAATTGAAGCTGGCCCCAGACCCAGGACCAGGAGTGACAAGAGGTAGCCGACGGCTATGCCCTTTCTGCAGAGGAAAACGAACCCCACATGCGCTTGATCGAGCTTTGAGATTATTTTTCGTCACTATTCCTCATTAGAAAAAGAAAAAAAGAAATATTGAAATCAAGTAAATAAATAAAAAATTAGAAGAAAAAAAAAATTACAATTGTAGGGAATGGGAAGTGGTTCGTACTTTGTCTGTTTCTTCGTGTTTTAGATTGCATTATTGTACTGGTTGTTGGGTCTAATCAATAGAATGCGTTATGTAAAAATTTTGGATTTATTAGTTGCAGTCTTGGATATGACTGAAAGATATTTAAACGAGTTCATTTTTGTATGTTGTTTGTGTATGAAAATGAAAAATTTAGCAACCAAACGGTTGTGGCTCAGTTGGCGGCGCAGGCTGGGTAAGTGGGAAGAGCTCTCGAGTTCGATCCTCACTAAACACACCATTTGGGAGGGGTAAAGAGCCTTAACTGTGACTACACTCTAAATCCGAATTAGTCGGGGCCCAATGCGGTCGCCGGAAATCAGATGGTTTAAACTAAAAAAAAAATGAAAAATTTAGCGGGTTAGGGTCATGCCAAATCTTTTCTCAATTGTTAATACAAAACCCAATTTGTTTTCATCTTTCTGGCATCTAAGAAAATATGGAATAAAGAGAGGGGGTTCTGTCAACTTTTTCCTTGAGTAATATAAATGATGGTCAATTGCTTTCAAAAGTACTTGCATATAATTTTGCTCCTTGGCTGTGTAATCTCTTTATGCGACGCAATTTAGTATATTTGATCGTGTACAATGAATGAAGATTGGGGTGATTGTTTCACTTTTCTGTGCGGCTCTCATGTGCCGCTCACTCGGTATGATTTTCGCCCCCTTTTGTGCAATAACAAGATCGAAGAAATAAGGCAACCGAGTACATGTGCTCATGGAAAAAGCTACACGTTCCACTCATCTTATAATTTCAACACATTGTGTGAGAAGGACCCACTCTCTACCCAAACAAATCATAAAAAAGATTTGCATTTCTTGGTGCATTAACCATTAGTTGCACATATTTAATGTCTTCCTCTCCTAGGTGAGGGACAGCTTCAGATTCAGATGGGTCATAAAATTGAAGTGAAAAGAGGAGGACATTTAGGTGCTTAATTTTGTTTCTAAACTACCTATTAATTATACAGATGACGTAAAATTTGGGAAAAATAAATCCTCGTTCTTTAATTCTTTTATTATTACAATCTTTTTGCTAGGTTAATCTGTTATGCTTGTTAGGGGTACGAGGGATTTTGTATATCTCAGTGCGGGAAAAGAAGGTGCTAAGAAAGATGCATTTTTATTTTTGAGTGAACCATATTTCCGTGATTTTTGGGCATGAGTTGTTGTACCATAGTTTTTACTTGGTTATTAAAATTATGAGAAATTTTAGAATACATCAAGTGTAATACACCTAATTAATGTATGTATGACACGTGTCTTGCATAGTATCTTTTCAAAATAAATGCACACGTATCATAACATAATTTACTTGTTGTATGAATGACATGATATCTCCGATGTATTTTAGAATTTTTCTAAAACTACAATTCTTATGATGTTTTGAATGTTTTATTTATCAGTAAATGTTTCGTTTGTCCCAATAATTTGAACTAATTACCTAATTACTCCTTATATTTTAAAAGACTACCCAAAATAAGTGAACATGAAAGAATAATTAAGTAGTTTTTAATTGAGATATATATAAATCATCGTGGATTTTTTGAGTCATATATAAAATCTATAATTAGTTCAAACTCTAGCTTTATTTAATCAATTTATGTGGTTGACTTCAAAATTCATTGTGCGTTTGACACATAAAAAAAAAGAACATAAAATTTTGAAGCCACTGCAAAAGGTAAAAACAAAGAAGAAGTTGTTTCACTTTTTAGTGCATGTCTAGCTTTTGTTAAGCGCACTAGTAAGAGATGCCCAATAAGTGCCAAAACAAATCAAAGTTGAAGAAAGAACTTAGGTAGTCAAATGCATGTGTCTCTGGGAAAAGAGGTGCATTTCACTTATCACAAGATTTGAGCATATAGTAAGAGAAACTCTCCCACTAAACCGAAAGTTTGAGCAAAGAAATGTGGGCACAAACCATTAATAAAAAGGGAATAAGATGCATGCACATACATGGCACGTTTGGTAGAAATTTTTGGATAACTTAGAAGAGGTGGTTCGGATCGTGGGCTGCCATTATTATGTCACACTTCCAATTTACAGTCTGAAAAAAGACGTGCTCCGAATTATAAACATCAGGATATATACATATATAGAAGAAAAGCATCAGTACAACTGGCATATATGAATGAATATGATAGTATGAGCACAGCACAAAACAAAACCTTATCTTTGGAATTGGCCTATCATCAATGTTAACAACTGCACAGCAAATTTGTCAACACCATAATAAAATTCTAGAATTGACGTGCCATTTTTTGCTGGCTAAGGCTTTGTATGCCTTTTGCTCTCTTTTAGTTGTAAGAGCGAACTTTGATATTGATATTATCTAATTTTGCATTCATTAATGTGATATAATGAATGAACATGCTTATTACAGTAAGCAATTTGCTGAATCATTATGTGCAAAATCATGATTCTACTAATTAGCATTAACAATTACTTAGGAAACATGGGTAAAACTAGGAAACAAGATCCAATGCAAAAACAGTAGGAAATTAATAATTCAACAACAGTCACTATTATTCTTTTTTTTTTCACCTAAAAAGAAGTTGCTTAGCTAAATTAAACATGGTTAAAACCATGGACCACGTAATTATGAAATAGCTTTATTTCCAAAAAAATGGAGCTGAACAATAAAACACGTTGTCGAATTATATGTCCCAAAAGCACTGAATGATCACATGGGCATGGTTAAAAGTGAAAATTAAGGACCACATTATCAACAAATGAACTTTCATTTCTTTCTTTCAATTTGTTGATACTTCTCCTTTATCCATCCATGTATAAATTTTTACGTTGGCATGACTTTAGTTACACGTTTGATAAACATAAAAGAAAGGTGAAATAAAATAAAAAAATGGGGGGTAAAGGCTTTTTGAAGCCTAAAAAGGGGAGACATTAATCTTAAGCATAAAAAAGGTTCTTCAGATGTTCTTTTCATGTAAATGCAGCAAGGAGACGCTTTTTCCATTTGCCACTCTTTTCTTCACTTTTGGCTTTGGGTACGTTACTGATGATTTTTCCTGAAATTGCGCACACTTTTTTAAATTTCTTTTTCTTTTTCTTTTTTTGCGGTATCCGTGAGTGCATACCTATTGTTTGCTCTTTCCGAATTAATTATGTTGTTATTTGGGTGTGTATATATTACCGCAGCTTGAAACGAGGGAGTCTTGAACTACTGCCCGTAGGATTTAGAAAATATTTTGGAGTTGCTTTGTTTGGCATTTCATTGGTATTTAACTGCTAACATCGGAGTTAAAAAGGAAAGAAATTATTTAAATTCAGTAACAACTTGATACAAAGTGGCGCCCCACGTCATGTCCATCACTACTCTCTCAAGCAACCCCAGATTTCGTTTCATTATTGGTATTTTCTAATGAGAACAATCAACCCCAGTTCGGACTTTCTATGTATTGCTAAAATGGAATTACAAAAATTAGTACGTACATCTATGATGATTTTAAACGCTGACTCTGAAATTCAGTTATGGATTAGGTTTCAAGTTTGTAAAGAAGATGAAATCAATGGTATTTTGTAAGGCAGACAGTGACTAGGAACTATCAAATTAATAAAGAGCTCCGCCGGTAGATTTTTAATTTCTTATTAAAAGAAGAAAGGCATATTGTAATTCAATCTTTTTGATGTTCAAGTTTTTTTTTTTAAATTACGATTAAAACTAATGTTACATCAAGTTACAATTGGAACTAGTTTACATTAATCTTGTGAAGCAGCCCAAATAATCTTAAGTAATGTTTGAGGGACTCCACTTATATTTTAAAATGGATGCATATTCCACTCATATTTCATAAGAGACATCTACTCCATATCGTATACATTTTGTAAGGGTTACATCAAATTACAATTGGGACTAGTTTACATTCACATTTTGCAAGAAACACTATACTTGCATTTCATAAAGGACACTTAGAGGTTGTTTGTTAAATGTTTGAAGTCTAAAATTTTATTAATTTCATACCTTTTTTTAAATATGTTTGTTTGTTTTTTGGAACTTATGTCTGATTTTCAGACATTTACATCTGAATAGAAAAAGTAAATTTTTGTGACTTTTATCTGAATGGAAAAATGTCTAAATGACAAATAAATATTATATTCCAAAAATATCTCTATAAAATAACTTATTTCCTAAATTATAAAATCTAATCTTTTTATTTCAATTTATAAGGACATAAATGTCAAATAACAAAGTTTAAAATGTTTTTTATTATAAAAACAAATAAGATGTCACTTATATTCATATATTTAAAAAAGTTCAGACCTATTTAGATTTCGGACAAAAAAACAAACGCTACCTTACTCTACTCACATTTCGCTCATATTTCATAAAATTCAAGTTTTTAAAAAAGATTAAATAAATGGTTTTTTGTAAGGCAAACACTAATTAGGAACTATCAAATCAATAAAGAGTTATGCCTGTAAATTTTCAATTTCTTGTTAAAAGAAGAAAGATAGATTGTAATTCAACCTTTTTGATGCTCAAGCTTTTTTTTATTATTATGGAGATATCATGACCAATGGCAGCTCGACCTATAGGTAACTTAGGCGGTTGTCTAGGGCCTCGCTTTATATGAAGGCCCCACGAGATGATTATTTTGTATATAAAAGGGGAAAGTGGGTTTAAAAGTCATTATTATTCATTTAATTTATGATTATTTTGTAATTATTTTTCCTAAATAAACTATCAAGTTCCTATAAAGTTTATTTAATGTAGTACTTAGTAGTTTTAATTTCTACAAAACCGATGAATTAATAATTTCAATTCTACAAATTCTCTATTTCATTTTTAGAATTAATGTATTATATTTTAAAAGTTTTATATTCATTTTAAACCTCTATAAAAGCCCCACATTTTATTACTTATCCATTCAATTTTTCCTCCAACAATCAGCACATGATATTTTC
The DNA here is from genome assembly GCF_022201045.2 of Citrus sinensis. Taxonomy (NCBI): domain Eukaryota; kingdom Viridiplantae; phylum Streptophyta; class Magnoliopsida; order Sapindales; family Rutaceae; genus Citrus; species Citrus sinensis. The sequence continues at coordinate 4,998,608 of NC_068562.1, read as the reverse complement.
TTGGTGTTTGAGAGAATGAAAGAGAGAGAGGGAAAAAAATCCTACTTTCTCTACTTTCCACTCAAGAAGAAAAAGAAAAAATCTAATAGTTTTCTCTATTCTCTACGACTATTGGTCATTATTCAAATCCTCAAACAATTAATATAAACATAATTTATGATTTCATCTCAAATTTCAGATTTTATCTTTTGATTATTGCTTAATTAGTTGTGTTATTTATTTGTTCTTATTTCTTTTTAATATATTCTTTTATTCATCTACTTTTTTTTGTGTACTTGTTTTATCTATTTTGAAATAAATCTATATCGAAAAAATTTAGAGAATAGAAGAATAGAAAAATTAGTTTAATTTATAAAATTAGTAGTAAAAAAGATATAATGAGTTAAAAAAATAAGTGGAAATATTATAATTGAATTAAAATTTAATGGATTAGCAACAGTATAATAGAATTTTATTTAATAATTTTAAATTTTAGAGTGTTTAAAGAATTGATTTTCAATAAATAATATATAACTTATATATTCTTAAATTTTAAGAAAAATTAATTAAAATCATTTGTCTAAGGTCTCAAATATGGTTGAGCTGACCATGATCATGACAACTAGAACTCTACTCACATTTCATAGGGGACATGACATCTACTCCGCTTCATTCACATTTCGTAAAGGAGAAGACTTAATTGATGTTGAGAAAGATGGACGTAATTCAACATTTTTGATGCTCAATCTTTTTTCTTTTTTTATTACAGAGATATTACGACAACTAGACTACTAACATTTCATAAAAGAACGCATACTCTAATTTGTTCACATTTCGCAAGGGAGAAGACTTAATTAATTTTACATCAGATTGCAACTGTTACATCACATTTCGCAAACGAGAAAATTTGCTTGACTCAATTATATCATAATTGATGAAACAAATTAAACCCCCATAATTACTTTTATAGGAGTTCGATCACTTGCTCTCATACATTATGAAAATAGGTGTTCTCTCATTAAAGATGGCCAACGGGTCATGCCGTCCTAGCACGGCCCATCAAACCAAGGCCCACTAGGGTCCATGGGTCGGCATGACACAGCCCACCAAGTGAACATACCGTGTCATGTCGTGCCCAAATTTTGTTTAGGCATGTCACAACCAACATCACGAGCCCACATGTGCCGTGCCCAAAAAAAGCCCGTTAACCTTCTTTTTTTTCATATGCTTAGCGTGTTTTTTCAAGGCCACGTGCCTGACATACTTTATTTAAGTCCACGTGTCTGTCATATTTTTTCAAGTCCATTAGCCCATTCACTTATTAATATAATAATAATAAGAAGAAGAAGAAGAATGAACAACAACAACAATAATTTTTATTATAGAATAATTAATATTCATTATCAGTTTATAACTATTTCACAATTATATATTTAATTTCACAATAACAAATTATAATACAATAATATATAAATTTAATTCCATAGATCATAGTAATGATTAATAAAAATTAAAATTACAATCTTCAAATAATGATTACAACAAGTCACAACTTACAACTACAAAATGCGTGTTACGACTAATCACAACTACAAAAGTACAAAATATTAATTGTTAAGCATGAAATAGCGTTTATTAATATTTCATAAATGAAATATTAATGTCGTAAAATTTTAGATTTATTAGTTATAAAATCATGATATTTATAATTTTATTTATTAAAATCAAGATATTATTTATTCATTTAATAAATTATAAACATAAAACAATTAGATTTTTTTTTTAAATTAAGACTTAAATTACATTTTTAAAGCATATGCTAAAAAAATATATTAAAAATTTAATTTTAAGATATTTACAAAATCATAACATTTTATATTTATTTTTCATTAAAATTTTTTACTTTGATAATACTTTAGCCACGTGTTATTGATGGTCCACGGGTCGTGTGCTAACCCACCAATGAAGCGTACATATTACACGTCTTTTTGTGTGTTGTACTTTGGCCTATTTTTAATTATGTCGTGCTTTTAAGGCTTACGTGCCTAAAATTCTAAGCCCGAGCCAATCCACGTGTGTGTCATGCTGTACTGCGTGCCTTACTGAAATATGCTCGTGTCGTGCCGTGCTGTAAGAACACGTGTCGTGCCAGTAGCATGCCACGTGCCACCCGTCCCGTTGGCCATCTCTATCTCCCACTAAACTAAAGACCTATTACTTTTCTAATGCTCAAGTTAGTGTTAGATTTAGAAGATGCTAAAGACCTTGCTGATTCCCCGTGTTAGGCTAGAGCTAGGGTATTTATCAGCCAGAGAAGATTTGCGACGGAGCAAATCGATGCATATTCTAAGAGTAAGACAGGTCACAGGTGTATCTCATCATAGCTCCTAAGTCACAGATAACTGAAATGACGTCCATACCCATCGCCACCAACTCAATGCCCAGAACCAGAAGAACATCATGATTACATACGGCATGATACCAGCAACCTGGCGACTCCATAACAGTAACCATGAAAATCCTACATTCCTACACCTGCATACCTACGGTGAAGTATGAATAATCAGTGTCTACACCTTTCCATCATACAATCACACATCAGTGTATTTAAAACCCATGATGAATGCAATGCGGAAAGAATTTCTATTTACAACAAATGTATCATTTAACAGTTATACAACAGACCAGCTTTTTGCAGCCACCAGCATCATACGCTACCCCTGGCTACATAAGACAACACAATACAAAATAACACAACATCAGATTCTTCTAAACCTAAAAAAGTTTGTTCAGACAAGAAAGGCAAGTGTTAAATACAACCCATTGTACATATCAAGGCATGGCATGCATCAGAAATACAGCTGCCGACACTGTGCTGCATCAATATCAGATGGACAGTATGGGCACTTGAATGTCCTTGAGTGGTTCTTTGACATTTTGTTAATTGACTGCCGGCAGAGCACATGGCCGCAGGACATGATCATTGGAGGGTTATCGTCAGACGTTTGCTCTTTTGACACAGGACACACAAATATTGAATGGAACTGAAACTCCTTATCCAATTCCACCGGCACAGGCAACTGCTTCATTGATTGCCACTCCTGCTTCTTCCCTGCCATCACAGTCATAAACTTCAAGAGTGGCGGCAAAGCTTGAACACCTGCTGCTATCGTCACACTCAATGGACTTTCATAGGACTGTCCAACAAGATTGCAGAATTGCCGAGTTAGCTCCTCTGCTACTGTAACCCAATTGGTTTGAGATACTAATTGAGGGTATGGGCAGCTTTCAAGTTTTCTAGCCCAGATGAGACAAGCCATGAGCTTCTGAATCTCGTTAACATGGTTTGAAGCAAAAGGAGCAAGATTGGCTCTGGCATACTTGAGAGCTTCCTCTCTGCTTCCCTTCCGTAGTATTTCAACAAACTGTAAGCTATGAAGTTTCAGCTGAAGGTCAGATCCGTTTTGTGTGAGCTTGTCAGAGTTGGCAGCAGCCCATTTCAGTGCAGGCTCTAGGTTCCCACTCTTCATAGCTTCAAGTATTTGATACATGTCCTCGAAAATAGACAAAATAGCAGCAGAACATTCTGATTCCTTAGTCTCACTTATGAAGCAGTCACCGACTTCAAAAAGGCCCTGCCTGTAGAAATGGCTAGCAATTATTTGGTTAACTGTGTGTGTGTCAAATTCAATGTTTCTGTAAGCCTTGGATATATCTGGATTAAAAGATTTCTCCAGAATTTTTGTGTACTTGCTCAGCGCTATATTCAGTTCCTTCTGTGTGCCTTCCAGTTGACCGAGGGGTGCAATATCTTGCAACCTTCTCTTGAGTTCGGTGAGGACATATTTGTCATCAAGATGGGAGGCTGACTTCACTGTTTCCAGTGCCTTTTCAATTTCTTGGACAATTAGGTCGATCACTTCCTGGGTTTTAGAACAAGATAGCTTTTGCTTCTTCGCAACACGATCAAATGCATCCTTAATGTCATTCAGCTCCATTTTGAATTAAGCCGTATCCGTAGTTATTAGAAGGAATCAACCTAAAAAGGAAAGGAAGAATAGCCCTCCTTAGTTTGAGTATCTAACTGCAAACAATTTCAATCACTAGGCAACATGTTAAGCATAAGCAGGCTTAAGTCCAGATCAACAGCTATTCCAAAATTCAGTTACAGCAGCAGTAGCAAAGATTTCAACAAAGTGGAGAAAAGTCGTGCATTCAGTCTTACTATAAACATTAGAAGATGATGTAAATCTTCTATATTTGGAAAAAATAAATAAATAAAAAACAACAGAAGCAGCCAAATGATCTTTTATTATTAATTGAACAGACAAATTATGCAATATGAGTCCTGATTTTGTGCACCCCACAATATGGATCGCTTGCTTATTAACATTTATGAAATCAGTGGTAAATGTACATCCTCTGTGCTCATAAATCTTTGCTTTGAATAAAACAAATCAGGATCACTACTCAGCTATGAATAAAACAAACAATAGACTTAATTATAAACTCCAATAATTAAGTCAATACATACGATCAGACAGGCACTGAAGCCAGTCATCAATCAGGAATTGCGAAAGCCTAAGAACTACAATAAAAAGTGAGCACCCATATCTTTTCCTCTTTATCTCCTTCCCAACTTGTAGACTCTCATTTGCTTAGCTATTCACTGAATTATATTAATCCACCATGCAAAACTGTTTCTCTTGGTAAACCAAAGTTCACATTTCCATTTTCTATTATTAGTCAAGACAGCTCTATCTCATAACCTTGAAGCATTAAAGAAATACAACCAAGTGTATATCCACCAACTACTGGTGTCACTTAAAAGACACAGAGAAAAACCAAGGAAACTTGTTATTATTTTTTTTTTTTTGAAAAGGGAAACTTGTTATGAAAACAGTTACATCCAAATAACCCAATCAGAAAGAGCCACTAATAATGGTCAAAAAGAAAAGTAAAAACAAATTAACATAATACATAATACATAAAATATGTATACATAATGATGTGATACATCATTATGTATACATATTTTATGTATTATGTATTATTGTGATACATCATTGCTAACTGTAATGGCCAAACAACATAATACATAAAATATTTACTAAATCAATCTAGAGAATTGATACAGGAGAATATAGATTTTTCATAAGCAATGAGAAGTCTCTATGCAAAATATGATAAGATTGTCCCATGCTGTAGCAGATGATAAGTGTCCCATTTCATTCCAAAAATGCAGATTCCAATACTTTCATGACAACTTGGGACACACATGAATCGGTAAAGATACCATGACTCAAAAAACACGGATGCATGGGGTCAGGCCTCCTCAAGGACCACAGCCTAAAAGATACTAATTAAAAAAAAAAAAAATTGCATCATCCAGATAGAATGAGATCAACAATTTGAAACCAAAAAGAGCATTCTGCTTAGCAAATCATTTTTCTTAGGGTTATATCAGATAAGTGGCCAGGATTTATTTTCACAGGGCTTGTACTTGTAAGCAAATCATTCAAAACAATTTGAAACAGTGATGTAATTATGTTCTACTTAGTAAAAACTGGGTGATTATCATAAATTATAGCATCATAAACCTAAAAAGTCTTCTGAGCAATACAAGTAAAAAAGGGGAAGATCCTAATTGAGCCAAGCCAATTTTTATATCACAGCATTGTCAAATAAAGTCCATTATACATTTCATGTAATTTTTGTTTTTGCGTAAAATGATTTATTAAACTAACTGCTGAACCTACAAACATGTGTTCTTTCCTCTCCAGTTCCTTTCATTTCCATTTTCAAGTTATGCAATTTCCAAAATAATTAAGCAACTGTACTAAAATACTGATTACTATCAACTAAAATTTTTCTGAAAAGTTACCTAATAAAAGACGTAGAACTCAAAGCCTCAACCTATCAATAATAAGAATGTGCCAATTGGAAAAACTTTTATGGAGTTAAATTATATAATCCTAAAAGGCAATTTAATTAATGAATTTAGAGGACAGTTAGATGTTACAAATGCTTCGATTTATATTAACCTAAAAGTTCATAAGTCATAGCCAAAATTGATTCTAAACTCAATTTAGAAAATCACTTTTCTCTTGAAGAACGAAGATTGCACGGTAATATGTTTGCTTTCGCAAGAAAATAACTAGAAAGCACATGGTCGAGAGGAATTAGCGAAGAATGAACTCGGATACAAACTTTCCAGTTCTAGCCTCGTCATTCTCCTCTTATCATCACAAATAAACGAAGGAAAAAAATGTAATTGAACAAAAAAACCCTCTATGAAAACAATGAGGTGGTTTGCAGTAATAGAAAGTTCAATACACATATCAACAAGATAAATGGTAAAGACTGTTAATCAAATAATCATCCAATGAACTTAATATGTAAAGTTAAAACTCCTATCAAGAAGTATATACGTACTCTCTAACTCCAATGTTAAAAATATAATGAAAAATGTTTCTCATCAACTCTACAAATGTACCAACGTAGAATACTTAGGCACGGAAATACAGATGTTATTAAGGAAAGAAGTACAGAGTATAATAACAAAAATTATTAGACAACACTGCCAAATACAATGTTTCAATCATTAAATGTACTGGAAGAAGAAATGTAATTACCGATCTTAACAATACATATTTGTAGTAAGTTTCAAACTTCACCAGTAAATCAACATAAGTCAGCGTGCCAACAAATAAGATAAATAATTACAGCTCAATCAGGCATTAATAACCACTAACAGAATGACATTACTGAACATAATCTAAATAAAATAAAAATAAGGCGTCTCGTAACTATTCATAGATCAATCGCACGTGAAAAGATAAGATATTTACTCAATAACGATGCATCTACCCCTAACTAAAAAGCGTAACTAAATAGGAATGCTTGATAGTCAAACGGAAAATTAAGAAGAATCAGAAATGACGATGCATTGATACAAGACTGAAATCGTAAATTTTGTCTAATTAATGAAAGGAAAGTTGGGATTTGATCTAGGGTTACAGAACCTAAAGAGAAGGGAAACGAATATGGATGTACACATACATGCAAATTTAGAGATTAGAGAAGCCTTGGTAGAGCCAGAGGAATAGTGGAAATGTAAAACGCCTCTTGGTCTCGGTTGAGGAAGAAGCAAGCAAAGCGAGAGGGACAGAGGGATTTCGTGTATTTTTTTTTTTGGGCAAATACGGCCTTTTTGGCAAATATGCCCTTTTTATTACGAATTAATCCATTTCTTTTTGGAGGGAGTATTCGCTACGGAACGTTAGTAGAATAAGTCTAGAAGGATCACCAATCCTGGCCGTCCACTAAGTCGGTTGAAATTGTGTGAAATGATAGATATCAATCAGGTTGACGAATCACAATTTTGGGACATCATTTGCGCATCAATCATTGAATGAACAGTTACTTCTTGTTTCAGACTTCCAGTGACGAAATAAAAATTACAGAGACAAATTCGGTCTGATCCTATTTGCTTACAGACACTTGTGTCCTTATAATCAAATTCACAGGAAATACTAAACTCCCCAACAGACGGCAAGGATCGAACTCTTTTTATCTTGAGAGTTAGACAAAAATCATCAATCAAGGGGTGATTTGCTTAAACTTACCAGAAACAATAAATCTTACACAATACAAGAAAATGTTTTATTGTTTTCTATAATATATACAATAATGTATCTATGAAAATTATTAATCACTACGAGCATTTTTCCATGAAACACTTCATTTTCACCAGGTTTAACTTTTATTATTACTCACCACCCACCCCCCACCACCCACTACGTGAATCCTTAATTACACCATATATTTATGTAACCGAATCGTCAACAACCTGGGGCCCATCAGATTCCATTGGCCGTCTTCTAATGCACGAAAACGGAAGTAACACAAGTAACACATTTAACACATCATCATCATCTTGAGCATTTTCAGTTCAACTAAGAAAATCATGAACTAGGACTACCTCCTAGTTAAACCCTGAGAAATAATACACACAAAGTTTGGGATCAAAAATTTTAGTCTTTTGCTATCTGTGTTCAAAGAATACAAGTACGTGAGTTTGCCACATACGATGGCCCCTGAGCATCAATAAAAAATCATTATCAACCGACTTCATCAGCCCCATTCAGCTTGAGCTGATTCACAACTATATAAAACTTGGCGTCAAGATAATGTATACGGTGGTTTTGTTCAATTTGGACAATAGACACTACCCTCGACAAACTCATCTGCTTCCATTGACCAAGAATCGGTTCTCATTCACAAACTGGTAGTACTTCTCCTCCTCATAGAGTTTCCTGGAAATCAATTTTAGAGCATAAGCTCATGATATACCATTGACAAAAAGACTTAAGTGAAGGCAACACATCCAGCTACACACAACTTCTCAGTTGCAGGAATCTTTTGTTGCAAGTGAAGCTTCTCACACTGCTGCAACTATTACAAGTTCACATTTTAAGGCTTATTTTAAAAGAGAGAAGATCTAGAATATGCTACACAATGTACAAAATTAAAATCAGTGACAACCAACATGCCCGGTGGGCGAAGGTAATAACTCAATTTTTTCATTTTTCTCAAGTTGAGAACACTCAAAACTTACGCTATATCTGCCAAGGTTTCTGACTTGATGATAGCCTTCCCCTCTGGGAGTTCAAGGGAAGAATAATGCATTATCATTTCCTTCAACGTATGCTTTGTGCTTTTAACATCATTTTCCCATAAGATGCTCTGTAATTAAAAGTGGAAAACATGTAAGCACACAGAACTCCAATTCCAGTATATGATGCGAAATCTTCTCTATATCACAAACGATTGCTAAGAAAAATTACAAAATTGTGTTTTTTTTTTTTTCCTAAGCAGGGGATTTCCAAGGATTTTTATACCCAGAAATCCTTGGACCAATCTATGTTCACCAAGTTGAAAGCTGGGGGGCTATTGCAATTCTACAATCATTTTTCCAAGCAGATGGCCTGGGATAGGGTTTAAATCTTAGTTGAATCACAGGGTGGCCTTAACCAACCAGTAAGCCCTTGGTTGTAATATTGCCATATTAGATTTCAACAAAGAATTCGCATTTGTTTCAAAATGAAAAAGAGGACACGCAAGTTAACTGAATTGCAGGTCATGCGAGAAAATAACCTTTCGAACATACTCTCTTTTCACATCTTCCCAGTGTAGTTTTCCCTGGGAGGAGAATATCGAAGCATTCCAGAGAGCTCCTCTAGCAGCCATCACCGATGAGGCACCTTTGAATAAAAAAATCACTCAGAGTGTATAAATAAGAATGAAATGCAACATAGAAGTATGTAAAGTGTTAAATTTTGTCTTGGATGTGGCCCAATTCTGCTGACTAATAGGAATCTTCCATTAAGAGACATTATCCTCAAGGAGAATTCATAATTGAAGTATACATACAGTTTTTAGAATTTCCACTCTAATAACTAATATTAAACAGTTTAGCAATGCATATGAAAACAAAGAAGAAAAGAGCACATCATTAGAAGAGTAGTAATTATGGCTACCTGTTGCAGTTTTAATGCGTTGAAAATCATCATATTCAAAGACATCACCATTTGCAATTACTGGAATAGACAATGCTGCTACAATATCAGCAATCTCACCCCACTTAGCTGGATCCCTTGGCCTATCGACTACTTTTCTGCAATTTATTAGAGGAATACGCACAAGCGACAAAACACAGTTAACAGGATAGCCTACATTAAAATTTTCCAAAATATGACATAGATGATACTAGATTTTCAACTGCAAACATTAAGAATGCCTCTGATTTTGAAGTTTTTTCGTGGATGTGTATGGTGATACTGGATTATGAGAAAACATAATATTATGTTTTCCATTTCTATATTACCAATGCCAGATTTTTTATTTATTTAATTTCCTTTCACTTATGGAGAACGGTGCAATTTCCAAGGCAATGCTTATGGACTTTCATGATCGTGACATGAGATAAATCTTTCACCACAAATCATTCAGAAATTTAAGTATGTCACTACCCAAATCTTTCCTGGACAGATGTAAACGACAATCGCTGAGGTGACTAGTGAGTTATGCAAAGCTAACATCCTTAGCAAAACAGATGTATTACTTAGAGATGACCTTCCATGGACAGCGAGAGCAGAAACACCTGTTTTCTCGATTTGCCTAGCTAGTTCTACAGTATCCTGAGACGATTTTAAAAGTCGAATCTTGCATGTCACTGGCACATCCAAGTTCCTCTTTAGCATTGTCAAAATCTGGAATGAAGAAGTAAAATGCCCAAGGGTTAATCAAGCACTTTCAAGATGAAATGAAGAGATATCCCCAAGGATATGCGAAGCATACATCATGAATGAGCTCCGGCTTAGACAACAGTGCAGCACCCATGCCTCCACTCACAGAAAACGATTTGGGGCAGCCCATATTAATATCTATTGCAGCAACATCTTTACACCTAGAACAAGAAATTCCCCATAAATAATAAGTAATCAAATCAGAGCGATGAGAACTCTTAACCAGCATAATTGCATCTAAAAAACACAGGTGATATAAGAAAGTTCAGTGATAACAGTAGTTGTCTTTGTTGATACAACCAAGTTTGTAATAAATATAAAAGCGAAAGAGAAAGCAAAAACTAAGTTAACGTACACCATCTTGGCAGCAGTTAAAGCCCTCACAGCATCAGAAGTTCCCATTTGAAACACTACGTGGTTTCTTTCTTGATGACAAGTTCTAAATACAACACTATCTGTTCCCTTCTCCACAAAATCTGTAGACCCAATGTATTCTGGACAAGAACGAAGATATGAGATTCCAAAAGTTAAAATACAAACAGCAAGGGACAGGACTCTTTCCCTCTAAAACTTCAAACAACAATTGAATTCAATAGCTATTAATTATCCACATATCAGAAAAATAATATTCTGGTAAATCCATAAAACATCTGTACAAGAAATGTTTCCGCTTTGTAAACTTTATCAAATTTATTGCAATTTGTAATTCTCAAGCCACATAAATGCAATGCCAAACTTAAAAGACTAGTTAATTTGTAATTTGAAATATGTAAATAAGCATCAACTATAGCTTAACGGAAATGGCACCGTTAACTCTGCGTTCACACTTGAGCAGTTTGTGATCAATAATCTCCTCCCCGTACGTGATATCTGCGCCATATTGAGCAGCTAACAACCTAAAAGGCAGCGTGCCCTAAAATAGGCATGAACAAATTAATAACTAAAGGAATAACGAAAGTATAATAATAAATAAACACTAAAATTTGATCGCGGGGAGAAAATTAGGACAGAGGTCTGGTCTTGACTCACAACGCGAACCATGGGAGCGAGAACGAGCTTGTTCTGGTAGTCCATGTTTTCCGCCTTCAGTTCACAGCTAAGGTCGGTCAATCAACGTTTTAAATTTATTTAAGGGAAAATATAATTTCCCCTAATTTTGTTCTGACTCATCAAGTTAGCACCATAATTTGGTAAAAACTATATTTTATTATCAAATATTTATGTTATTAGTAATAAACCACTATTTCGTTGAAAATAAGTTAATATATAACAAAATATAAGTTAAAAGTAGATTTTTCCCGTGGACCATAAAAGGGGATTTTATCCTTTGAAAAGAAAGAATTACAAAAGATAAATTTATCATTTGTCCAATTAAAGTTTTTTGATATATCAATTTAGTATTGAGATTTCTTAAAAATTATAATTTACCACTTAATATTTCAATTGTTATCATTTTACCACTAAAACGTTAAAAATAACTAAATATTTAACTTAGAGTGTGAACGATAATTTTGTCATTCGAAAAGAAAGAAGTTACAAAAGAGAAATTATTCTAGAAAAGTAGCCATTATGTTAGAAAAATGGTTTTTTTTTATCATATAAACATATTGTTGTGCATTCAAATATCAAATGCTAAGTAATACAAACCAAACATTTCAATTATGATAACATCATTCAACACCAGCAACCCTAAGTCATTTCGAACACTATAATGGTAACCAATACTCTAAATTTAACGCTTAATCATTCAACAATTATGTTAGCATTTTGGCTTTAACATGAAATTTCTTAAATGCCCTTATAATAACGGCAAATGTTTTACTGTGTTAATGTTTCAGTGTTAAAGTAATAATAACTTAAACATTATGTAATAAAATTTAGTTTTTAAAAAACTTTAGCACTGAATTGATATGTTAAAAAACTTCTAGTGAATAAGTAATAATATCTCTTTCACAATTGAACGGTGCGTTTTGAGTTTAATATAAAATTTCTTAAATGTATTTATGACATTAGCAAGTTTTTAACTGTGTTAACAGAATAATGGTGAAGTGCTAACATCATAAATATTTAGTGGTAAAATATAATTTTCACTAAACCATGATACTAATTTGATGTGTCAGATAAATTTAGGTGGAAAAAAATGATAATATCCTTTATTTAAAGAGCAATGATATTTAATTCTATCTCATTAAATCTCTTTTTCTGGTTTTAATTTAAAATAATTAATAAAATAATTTAAAATTTTAAAATTTTAAAATTTTAAAATTTTATCGTTTCTTTTCTCTCTCCTCTCTCATTCTCATTTCTCCCCTAATTTCTTTCATTCTTTACGTTACCAAACACCCATCACAACAATAAAATCTCTCTATAAAAAAAAATAAAAAATCTCAAGCTAAAAAATAAAAGATGGTTTCAATTTCTTTTTTTTTTTACAATTTTTACTAATTTCATTTATTTATTTAATGAATTATTACTTTTAAAACATACATGGACATGAATAATTTTAACAAAGGAAACAACTTTGGTATTTAGGTGAAATTTTTGAGGAGAGCTTACGGACATAACTGTATAAGAAGACGAGACTTAAATACTTAATATGAGCTATCGAACTAAAAACAATGAATTAAGTGTATTTTAAAAAATATGTAAAGATAATTGAGAAGTGTGGCATGTTGAGATAATTTGAACGTTCAAGTATCATTTCTCTTATTCAAACGGCCAAGATATTAAAATGAGTAATAATATTTAACCATCCAATTTATCTCATTATCCCTCGCTTTTTAGTTTATCTGATTTATTTCTAAAAATACTCTTTTAAAAAATTAATATTATTTTTTTATTTGTTTTCTTCTTCCTCATCTGCGCACACACACTGTCTCATTTCGATTCTTTCTGTCAAATCTCGAAAATGAACATTCCATCCCTTTTAGATCGAAACCACATATTCTGGATTGTTTTAATCTCTGAATCACAAATGGGTGACAGGTGTTCTTTTGATGGCTCTAAATTTGGTGGTTCCGTCCACTATTCATCTTTAGGCAGCACTGCTTATGAAAAGTTACAAATTGGGCACCAATATTCATCTCATCAGCTGTCATAAGTCATCAGTTCCCTATATGTGCAAATCTTGAGTTTGTAGCAAAGAAGTAATGTTTATCCTTAGATTTCAAACAAGGACGTACGCCATGATATTGATCCTCACGGAGAGATGATCCTTCTTGATTTATCATTGGTGGAATGTGTCGGTAAGGATTAAGAAATAAAGAGTAATGTTAGGTGTAAAGAAGCACGAGAAAAAGACAAGAGAATTTTATTCTCTCTCTCCCTATCCTTTTCTTTTTTATTTCTCTTGTCTTTTTTCTCGTGCTTCTTTTCACCAAGTATTTTCCAAAAATAAATCAAAATCTAGTCAGCTAAAAATAATTTTAAGCCAGATAAATAAAGTTGCAGTAGTCACAATTGCTCTCAGTGAACAAGGAGATGATGAATGCTTCAAATTTGGAGGGCAGCATTGTAGAATGCAAGGAAATACATGGTGGACCATTGGAACAACAGGGCAATACAAAATCAACACCCTCTCATGAGCAGGTAAAGGAGACAGGGTAAACATTTATGAATTTGGCAAGTAAAACACTTGAGAGAGCAATATAAATCGATTGAGAAAAGAAATTAACATTTTTTTTACCAATTTTTTAGTAATGATAATTATGAAAATATTTATTATTAATTGAAAAGTGGGGGTAGGAATTAGGAAAGGTAAAATGAGGGCTTCAATAAAGTTTGGATTAACAAACTATAAACTATAAAGCTACCTCAATTCGAGGCCCAATGAAATAAACAGATGTCACCAGTACATGTTAATTGGGCTTGATTTTTTTTGAATTTGGGCTTGGTGTTTAATGCCAAAATTAAAGATACACATTGACGCCACATGCAAAATTAGAGTTAAACCTCATGATTTAAAACTCCTATGGAACCCCACTTGTTTATTTAGAGCACTTACTTTTGTTAAAATTACGAAAAAAGACAAACATTCTAATAGAATTGATTAGATTCTAAACCTTTTTTTATAATAAAATTAGGTAATTTATTACTTCATTGTCACAAAATTATTTTGAGTTTATTAAACAAATTAATTATCACATAAATTAGGATTTAAACATGGGAGGGTTTCTAATTTGCAGGTGAAAAATATTTTAATTTATTTATATTCGTAAGTATGCATTATGTGATTTTCTCTAATAGAGTTTTATAAAATTTTACGGAGGTGTGAAAATCATTACTTAAAAGACGAGAATGTTGAATACAAGCCTTCCATGAGAGATATTTGGTCCGCTTGTAACAAGTTGTTTTTGACATCAAATTTCAATTCATTTTTTCCAATTTACTTGAATTAAATTTAAATAATTAGCCTATACGGAAGAGTCATTAGCCAAACTGATGAATTTGAAATTTTCAGCATATGATCGAAAGACTACTAGTCAAAATTATGGAAGAATATCGAACATGATCGATTAGGATTTTAAAAAATTGATCTAAAAGGACTATATTGTAATGTAAACTATCCCTCAAATTACATTATCATATGTGTAAAAAAGGTGGGGACGTTTCCAACCTATTAATTTTTATAAATCAACACCAATTTCAGAAAAATAATTGTAATAAGTTTACACTATTTTTTAATTAAATAAATTAACAAACGTTTTGACAATTAACCAACTAAGTCTTTCTTATGAGGGAAAAGTCATCTACGTACTTAAAGGTTCATTTAAATAGTCACATAAACCATCTTAATTTCATAAATGCTCACACAGATTCATTTTCTATGATTATTACTCTTTGATTATAACAAAAAAAAATAACTTTAAATAAAAATTTATAATAAATACGGAATATAATTTAAAATAATCTAAAATATAAAAATGATAAATTTTGTAAATTATTTTGAATAATTAAAAAAGTAAGTTAATATTATTAATCTGTAAAATATGTTTTAACATTAATAAAATCAATTTCGTAGATTAATAATACTAAAACAATTGTATTTGACATTAAAAATATTATAAGAAAGGAGAAAAAATCACCTATGTCCCCAAAGTTTACTTGAATTTTCATTTAAATCCCTTTAGTTTTAGAAATCGTCATATAGGCCTTTTTCTTACTATTATACTATTTGATTATTGTAAAACATTTTATAATAAATACAAATCTAGAATCCCCCTCTATCAAAGTGATCAAGAAGGAAGGCAAGCTAGCTCATTAGTTTTTGTAATAAATAACATAACATATAAATACAAATAAAATATTAAAATAAATATAATTGATGTGTCATGCAAATTATTTTTAATATTAAGCTATATTAATATAGCTTTAAGATAAGTTTTATATGACTATTTTATCTTAATAATATAAAATAATTGAATTATCCTATAAAACATGTGCTCTTGTATCTAATAGTTAGATGTTTAATTTTATTTGATTAAATCTCCAAGCTCTATTTTATTTGTATTTTTTTAAAAAAATGTGGACTTGCTGTAATTAATTTTTTGAAAAGGATGGATTTATAAATAATTGTGCAGTGAAAATATCATCACCCATAAAAAAATAAATAAATAAAAGGACCATTGGTGACAAAATCGAGGGTGCCAAGTTCCTTTCATTCATTTGACAAAGTGTCTATGGAAAGAAAATTTGAAGTTCAATAAATTATGTAAGAAATGTTTGAATGCCTGATTGAAATGTCGCCATAACCATAGAAGGTTTAAAATAAATGCGCTCTTTGGAATTCTAGTGGACAAGACAAAAGCTCCAACTTGTACATTCAAGCCCAAAAGAGTCACTGGCTATTCCTGATGGTCAACCCAACCCGCTAATTTCAACTCAAGGGCTGGCAAGATATTTTATAAGAGATATTATCATTTCACTATTAAAATTATTCTAAGAAATCATATCAGTGTTATGGTTTACTGAAAAATATATTTTACCACTAAATAATTTTTCCGTTATTAATTTATTGTCCTTTCGTTAAACAAATATTAATGTTTAGTTAAAAATGAGTTCTCCAAGAGAATAAAATACAAGTTTATCTTTTAAAAAGAAAGAATCAATGAACAAAAATAAGATTTAGAAAACAAATGAAAATTGTAATTAATAAAAAATAATGAACAATATGAAGAATTACAACAAATGACAAAAAAAATTAATAAAAAATTATACTTCAAAATTAATATTATAATCTATGAAACTCAAGCATTAATCACAACTAAAAATAATAACAATTTAATTAAGGAAAAAAAATAATGAGAGAGAGGGGCTGATTTTAGGGTTATCAATTTCCTAATTCTTTAATTATTTCCCTTGAAAATTTTTACTTTGTTTTATTGTTTATTTTACATTTGCAACGTAATGTTGTGGCTTCAACAAGAAATGTTTTTTTATGTCTTTATGACACCAATAAAACATCTATAAATTTTTAACATTTTTAACAGAATAGTGATAAATTTACAACGGCGCAAATGTTTGGTGGTAAAATACACTTTTTAACAAACTATTGTAATGACATGATATGTTAGAATAACTTTGATGGAAGGATTCACTCTCATTTAAGTGAAAATACTACTCACATTCGACGAGTAGTTGTAGCTTTACAAATTGAATCGAGATCACAAATCAAACACTCCCCACATATTACCTTCAAAAATTCGTTTTCCCAAGTGCCTTCGTTTTTCTCCCAAGTGCCTTCGTTTTTCTAACCTTCAACTTCACAGCCATGTTAGTTTGATCACAGGTAGACAAGGCTCAAAGTTGGAGTTTACTAGGCCAACTCCAAAGTAATTTTTTAACAACGAGATATTCAATGGACACTGCCAAATTTTCCTCCAAGTTTGGAAAACTCTCCCACCCACCTCACCACCATTACCATCTACGTTTATTTCCCCAAGAAAGTAACGTACAGTTACCACCTCCCCCTAAACCAAACAAATCTTGGCCAGACCATATCCTAATATTTCATGCTAATGCTGACCTCCTATTTGACGCGTCAACATCACAAGATTCATTGGCCCATTTAAAAGCAAAATTTCCATACCCACTCCCACATATCCCCTCCCCTAGTTATTGATAAAGATATATCTAAAAGCCAGCCTTTAAAAAAAAAAATTTCTCAATAATATATACATACTATATAACGTGTGGAAAAACACGGTGATTTGTTATCTTAAGGTAAGATTGCATTGTCTGTCGTTTGATCCAGCCGGCTACAACCTCGCGTCCCATCTTGAGTGAAACCACGCAAATTCG
The DNA here is from genome assembly GCF_022201045.2 of Citrus sinensis. Lineage (NCBI taxonomy): Eukaryota > Viridiplantae > Streptophyta > Magnoliopsida > Sapindales > Rutaceae > Citrus > Citrus sinensis. Next base: position 4,981,020 of record NC_068562.1, on the reverse strand, counting down.
TGAAAAAAGTTACAAGATTTTTAATGGTTTCATGTGAATGGACCGCGTAATTCATGTGTAAATTTGAAGTTATGGACTTGAAATTTGATGTCCAGTTGTTGTTACGCATCATTGTCATTAACTTTGTTGCAGATAAAAGAATGAAGATATTGAGATACTGATTCCCATAATTTTGTCATTCTCGTGGCCCTCATCCAAAGCAGTTTCTGCGAACGATGCCTACATTATCATCAACTCGGCCCTTCACGAGACTTTGCCTTTTTCACTCTCCAATCACAATATTCTACTTTACGAACACTGAAACACGGGGAATCTTAGCAACCCACTGGATAGTCTAGTGGTTGTCTTGTTTTGTGAATCAGGGGGAAGGTTTGAGTCTTTTTCTTGTTGAGATAATTTTCTTTTTCTCCCGCGAATGTACGATACATTCAAGTAAGCCCAAACAAGCATTAGATTAAGAGTAATTTTTTTTTCCTTAAATATTCCGAGAATTTGTTCCTTATAGCATGATTATATGTACGATTTTAGAAACCGAAATAAGGTATTTTGAACTTGTTCATGTTCGTGAATGCTAACTAATCTTTGCCTACTCTGAGGGGTTGAATAATGAAATAAAGGTAGATTGTGTCCGCTTGTTGCATAGTTAATGCCACCACACAACACATGGTTACAATCTGTTTCCAAGATAAACATCAAACTAGTCCAAAAATGGAACGTGACGCGGAGCCATGTGGCCACGATTCGCCAGCTGAAACTGAGAAAAAGTAGACGCTTCTTTTATCCTTTTTTTTCCTCTAAAAATTTCAACACAAGCACATCTGCAAAAGATATTCATAGTTTTACATATGTCTTCTTTCAAATAATTATTGATTTAAATCTAGATTCAGTGTTAATTTATTTATTTATTTTTTAAATAAGTTTTCACTTCACAAATCTTTTGTGTTCTTTAACAAAACAAATATTACATAATTATATAATATATTTGCATCAATTGCAAGGAATTTTATTGGCAAAAGACACAAAATTCTTCAATCTCTTAGGAATTGATGGTCCCCTCTAATCGTGTAGCAAAGTCTAACGATGTGTCGACCCAGTAATAAACATGGACTAATGAATCGTGGCATGTAACCATGGACCATAAGTCTATAACATGGATAATTCTAGAATACATCTGTTGTATTACAATCATTTAATGCCTGCATGACATGTGTAATTGAGTTTAATACAACCACTACTTGAATGATAGTTTACAAAACAAATGTATATTTGTCATGATATTATTTACTTATTGTATGAGTGACATAATACAACATATGTATTCTAAAATTTCTCAACATGAATAACATACACTAAAATAGTAAAATTCAAGAATGAATTGGAGTCCTAGCAATAGCTGAGACTCGACCTCTCCATTTAATAAGGATTTATTTAGCCTCCTATTTTGGGAATAGAATAAAATTTTCTCTAATATTAAGTGAGTTATTGTTCAAATTATGTCATATTAAAATTATGAAGGAAAATTTCAATTACTATTTGATTCAAAATATCGATAGAATTATAATTATAATATATCTGTATTTAAAATAATAATAATAATAATAATAATCTTACCCCCTCCGGTCTCCGCCCCAAAAATTTGAAAATTAAAACAAGAGATATGTTTTATGATGTCAGCGACGCCGTATCAACTGTAAGGAGGCTTATACCTCGGACGGTTTGCTTAAAAGGTTAATGACGTGGCGAAAGATTTGGAAACCGTACATCTATTATGACCGAAAGATAACGGCTGACGTAGACGTCATGTTATGAACAGCTGTCAATATTGAAAAGATAATTGTGCAACTTCTTTTCTGTCCTTCTCAGGAGTACAGCTAACTGACGGCTGACCCCTTTTTTATTTTTATTTTTTTTCCTTTTAATGCCAAAGGACGGCTCCGATTTGAGCTGACGGACTCGAACACGTGACTTTTGAATGGGTCTTCGTTCTTACCGCGACTGTGTGTTATATTTTTTGTGGTCCGAATGCCTACCCACCGTTGATAACATTATCGCTTGACAAAAACATTGACGGCGTTGAGTTGGTTATGGTCTAAATACTCACGTTCACTCAGCAATTACTTTATTATTTTTTTATTTTGTCTACATGGTGAATCATGTTGGAGTCAATTCCTTTTTTTTTTTTTTAAACATTTCACAGTCATAAAAATATTTAAAATTTGATCCACATATTCAATTTATTAGTAAGTAATTATTGTGTTATGTTTTCATTTAATATATAACCTATAGCACCACATATTCAATGTATTATTAAGTAACTAATATATTATGCTTCTAAGAAATTTATATCTCAATTGATGATTATTATTATATATCGTAGAACAGGACATCATTTGGTATTTAAATTTTGTAACATTACTCTTAAATGGTACCTAAATATAAATCGGTATGTTAATTTAAAGTTTCCTTAGATTTATTATTTTCTTCATCTTTAACTAAAATACTGTTTCTATTAAAAAAAAACTACTTATACAAGTTAATGTCACATGGTACTTTTGAGTAGATAAAATTATAAATTTCAAATGGGATTAGTGAAAATTAAAATGATGGATTACACGACATTGATCAAGTAGTACCGCTATATTAATTTGTGTAAATTATTTGTGAGTATAATATTATTCTCCTAAAAAAATTATCAGTGTAATAAATTAATTATATGCAATTTTGGCAATACATAATCCAACTAACAAATTTCATGTTGACATTTCCATCACAAATTTTAAAGCAGATCACTGTGTCACGTGTTTTTTTTTTTTGGGCTAGAGAACTAGTCAAATATTATTACACAAAGAGAGCAACATATCTTAACCATTTTTACTTTTGCTAATTTCGGCGAGACTTATTAAGGGAAATACCATAAATTGGTGTGTAAGCATATACGAAAAAGCATGGTTTCATTATCATGTGAAGCTTCCCCCTTATGATTTCAATAGATGGCTACTGACGAGTGAGTGATGATATTTCATTATCAGTAGTACTGTACATCCCAAATTTTTTATTCTAAAAAATTATCTCAAATGATGTGTTATTAATTAAGTAGTTGATAATTCTTTATAAGATCAAAGTAAATTAATTGTATTATTTTACCAACCAATTAATAAATGACACATCATTTGAGATAATTTTTTAGGATAAAAAATTTGGAATGTGTAGCATTACTCTTTCATTATTGATTTGAAAGACACGGTTTCCATACAATGCATTAAGGCTTTGGATTGTGGCAATAAATTTTGTTATCCATTAACTTCTTTCAGTTCTTTGGCTATATTGCAATAAATTTCTTTTGTAACACATTAAATACCACCATATCAGTTTATATATACTCTATAGTTATAACATCGTTTTCTTTCGAGTTGTGAGTATTAATATGTAGTAAGTTAAGCTGGTATTAATTTCCAATTTTGTATTACATGGTACCCTACATCAATTTAGTACTTATTATGATTGTGATTTGCAACACTGTGGAGCACTATATTGTTGATTTAATATATAAAAATTATAAAAAATTTAGTTATATTAGAATTGCTTCACGATGAAATACTGATAAAAACCATATGGTTATAGAGGTAAAAATTAAATTTGTACTTAATGATACAATTTGATAATCATTATTAGAGCTATACGTCGAGCGATTCTACCATAATCACTGTCAAATCACATGAATTTTCAATATTCATTGTTGTTGTTATTATTATTATTAATATTTCCAGAAAAATCATTTATTCATTATCTGCCACATCTAGGACACATAGGCACGCTGCTCAATAACGATGGGAAGATTTGATTAATCAGAACCATTAAACAAAGAGAAAAGAAGTGGGCCCTTGTCAGTCCCAACAGTTCTGCTTGTGGCGACCGGACGCCGAGTAACTTTCCCAACTTTGCTTGTAAATTAAAGGGTTATTTCCACCCAACCCCCAAATCTTTCGATATTTTCCACCATGCACCCACGCTTTTCGATATTTTTTACCGCGCACTCAATTCCGTTAATTTGACCGTTATTTTTAATGGAGCTATTTGAAAGTTAATGAAATATCTGAAATACCCTTTATCTTGAATTAGAAAAGAATTAAATGAGATAAAATATTAATCTAATAATTAATATTTACATTAAAAATTCTTAATTAAATATAATTAATAATAATCCCATCAATTAACTTATCAAATAAATTTAATTTATCATCATCAAATAATATTTAAGGCATGAACTTCTAAATTTGCCCTTTGACTGTTAGAATAAACGGTCAAATTAACGAATTTGGGTGTGAATTGAACATTATTAAAATATTTAGGTGTGCGGTGGAATATATTGAAACATTTGGGGCAGGACGGAATTAACCCTAAATTATTAAATTATAAAATACAAGTTAAGTTTTGTACGCCTCGTCTCACTATATGAAATACCGGGCTCGCTTTCGTTTTACGGTAGTATCGGAACTGAAGCATGAATTTAAATTTGATTGATTTTTCCAGCATCTAATGGTCCGGTTTTGTCATAATGTTTCAAACAGACTTCTTTGTATGCGCGTGGGGGCTACCTCGTTCTGCGGTTTTCGTGTCTTCATATTCGCACAAGTATGAGCTGTTAAGCTGATTACGTGACTAGACTGTGTAGGTGGTCTCGTCCAATCAAATTGTTCACGGAAAGGCATTGTTTGGTTTGTGACTCAAAAACCCGGAATTTAGAAAACACCTTACTACAGAAATGACCAATGTAGTTCTGTATTTTCAAAAATCATTTTTCAATTTCCTAAAAACAAAAATAAATAAAATACACCCGCTTTACGAATGTCAGAAGCCCAACGCATTCTTAGACTATTATCACTGTACTATAATTATTTTGTCGTACTGCATCTAGCTATAATTTTTTTTTTGATACGTTGTGTACATCATTTATATTTTTAAATCTGTTTCAATTAATTACTTTATCCTTAAAATCATTAAAAAATGTTAAAAAAATCTAAATTAAATGATTATTTAATCCTTAATTGTATTAAATGACTATTTTATTTTTTGAAACTTTAAATAATTATAAAATTTATAAATTTAATTAAAAGATCATTCCACCGACTTTCCTATTTTTTATGTAATTACAAATTTAGTTATTTTTCAAAGTTTCAAAAGATAAAATAATATTTTAATACATTTAAGGGCAAAGTAATTAATCTAAAAATATAGGTGATATAAAGAATATATTAAAATTTTTTAATAATTAAATGTATATATAACAAAATAAAGATAGTGTAAAGATAATTTTTATAAATTATTTAACAATTTGACTGTAAACTTGCAAATAGTAGGAAGACTTATTTTTAAATCAGTATTAGGAAAACCCACAAAAACATATTGTATATTGATTTCAAATATTAGAATGATTTAAAATTCACTAAATTTGGTTCATAATTAATTGATTTGATATTAAATTCCATTGTTAACAAAAACCATGCAACCGAGTCCCAACACAACTGAAGAAGCAAACAAGAACTTCTACATATACTACAAAAGAAAAGGGCAAAAAAAGGAAAAGTCGACACGGATACACGTGGGGCCCAGCGCAATATCTAGGATTTATCTGACTACCGTTCAGTCCGTTTCTCTGTTTAAATGAGTTTGGAATTTTGCTCTCTTAACTCATATGATGGATAAAATTTAACCGTGGTTAGCACTCACTCGGATTAGACCGTTTTGAGGACCCTGCCCAATTTGCCCTATAAATACCACGCATCGGGTCCTCCCATTTCGCATCAACTTCTTAGCTTATTCAATTTGCGTACTACAAACTGCACTTTGAATGATCGGGCTACCTCAGCTTTTATATTTCATCTCCCATTAGTCTTCATTTTTCTTTTTGTTCACTTTCGTTTCAAGCTCGCAATCTCGGGGTCATTCTCTTTCCCTCCTTAATCTTTATGGTCTATGTTGCACGTCACATGTTAATCTTGATAATGGCCTAGAAAGAGCGTTCATTTGGTCTGAAATCGTGCAGCAGGGTCTCATAAAAATAGCAAAACGAATGTTAATACCACGTCGTTCATTTGATCTGAAATCATGCAACAGGATCTCTTAAAAATAGCAAAACAAATTTTAAAACAAATCACGCTTATCCAATATGATAACCGTGATTTGTTTCTTTTGAAATTTGGCCTGGTTTATTTATGAACTCGTATTGTATACATATTCCGATAATCCGTCTCGTATTTGCAGGGAAGAGTCGTGAGAAATGGCAGCGAACGGTAACGGAGAGTTTAGCTTCGGAAAAGGAACGGCGAGGAAGGGGCTAGCGAAGATTCAAACGGCGGCTTCGCAGAAGAAGCAGAGCGCGATATGCCACGACGACAGCACGCCGCCTGTTAAGGCTCAGACGATTGACGAGCTTCACTCGCTTCAAAAGAAAAGATCTGCACCAAACACCCCCATTAAAGGGACCCAGGGCTCTTTTTCGCCTCTTTCGGATGAGGCACGACAGAAACAGCAGCTCCAGTCCATCAGGTTTAATTTACACACGCAATACACCTTATAATAAAATGAAAAACGTTTTAGACTTTTGAGACTTGAATCAATAATTATTATCATTCTTCCCAAAAGCACCCCCCCACACCCAAAAAAAAAAAAGAAAAAGACTAATTATTAATTCAAGAAACGGGACCACAGTTTCTGTTTCCAGTAATATCACGGTGGTGATTAACAACGGACAAGTTGAAACACATATAAATATTAACTTCAATGCCGAAGCGTTTGTTTTGAAGTAATTTATATAAGATGCGGGTATGTAGTGAAGTCGTTGCAGCCTTTGCTTTGTCCCAAAAATCCGATTGAAATATATAAAGAGTAATGTTATTGGCACATTAAATTGTACACACTACACAAGATAATAAATGTATTTTATATTGAAAGATAATTAATTTTTTCTTTTTATATAAATGATTTTATTTAATTTGTTATAATTTTTTAATATGTATTTTTTAGGGTAAATAATATTTTTTTAACGTATAAATTCATACGATTGCTTTAATTTAAAATACGGGTAAGTGGGTCTTACCTGGTGACGCCGGCAAGGGCAATCTCGTTAATGTGTAGAACTTTGAGGTGGTGTGTTTCTCTTGTTATGCCATGTATGTACTCGTGTTTACAACTTTTGACTAACAACGTAATTTCCTTATAAGTTTCCACAGAAAAGAAAGCGTGGAGCGGTGGACGTGCTAATAAATAATAATACTTTTAGCAAATTATATTTTATGATAGGAAGATTTTTTTTTTAACAAAAAAAAAACTTTGCCCAAAAATATTAATTAACAAGAATTTCCTAGCTTTTGTTTTGAATATCTCAATTTAATGATTTGCGGGTGAAACAGTGCATCGTTGGCGTCACTGACAAGAGAAACAGGGCCAAAGGTGGTGAGAGGAGATCCGGCGAGAAAGGCAGAGACACCAAAGTTTGCGGCAGATCCCGGTGACCATTTCTCTTTCACGCCAACAATCAGCGTCAGTGACAGTTCCTTGAAGTTCACCCACGTTCTCTACAATCTCTCTCCTGCTGGTAAAACAAAATTCTCAATATTATTATTATTATTATTATTGGTCACAATATTATATATTTTAAATCGAGAATAGTAAGATAATTAATTAATAGGGAACGGTGGTTATTTGTTTTTGTTTTGCAGAATTGTACGAGCAGGCCATCAAGTATGAGAAAGGGTCGTTTATCGCGTCCAGTGGTGCATTGGCAACTCTGTCTGGCGCCAAGACTGGCCGCTCTCCCAGAGATAAGCGTGTGGTCAAGGATGAGACCACTGAGCATGAACTTTGGTGGGGAAAGTGAGTGTCTCTTACACTTATTATTATTGCCTTCCTTTTCCCTTTCATATTCATTAAATTTGGGATTAATTCTCTTGCTTTTTGACGATTCAGGGGTTCACCTAACATTGAAATGGACGAGCACACATTTTTGGTGAACAGAGAAAGGGCTGTTGATTACTTGAATTCTTTGGACAAAGTAATTCTTCTAATTTTTTTTTCTCATTTACTATATTATTTATCACAAGGTCAACTTATTCTTTTTCCCCCTATTTCAAAAGGAATAAGATATTGGGCTCCTAAAATATAGATTTAAGGTTTCACAACAGTGTAGAATATCATTTTACAATGGTATAAAAGCATTTGACACTGTTGTAAAATTTTAAATCTACTTTTTAAAAAATACGGGCGCCCACACTAGAGAAGGACTCTACACAACCATACATATATAGAAAATTTTCAATGGGGGGTTCTTGCATTTTTTTAAAGGGCGTGTACTTTTATATGCACAACATTGCAAAATGCTTTTACAATGTTTTAAACGCTTTCACAACATTGCGAAAGTCTTTAGTACTTTGTGTGTGCGTGTACGTGCGCACGCGCGTGTGTTGCATTGAATTCGCAACTCTCAAAATTGGGTTACAAAATATTAATATATATGCATTTTTTTAAAGGGCATGGACTTTTATATGCACAACATTGCAAAATGCTTTCACAACATTGCGAAAGTCTTTAGTACTTTGTGTGTGCGTGTGCGCGCGCGCGCGAGTGTGTTGCATGGAATTCGCAACTCTCAAAATTGGGTTACAAAATATTTATATATAGGTACACACACCCATACATGAAGAGATAAAATGTAGCTAGCTTGTTGTTAAGAATATTAGATGTTTTCCCTAGTCTTTGGATGATGGTGAAATGTGAGCAACGGGAATCCATCTCGTCTCCTTCCCCAAGCCGGCCTATTGTCCCCTTGATCTATTGGATAGAGCAATTTCCTCCTGGTTTATTAATTTATTTTCCTTCACCTTATGGAATTTATGGAACTAACCTGAGAGATCTGTGTCTTATCCTGCCACACTTATTATTTAGCGAAAGCAGCTAGTAAGCCCGATAATATAAGAACTTCTCTGATATTATCAATAACTCAATTAATAATAGAATGAAAAATCATGATGTGCAGGTTTTTGTGAATGATCAATTCTTGAACTGGGATCCACAGAACCGAGTCAAAGTCAGAATTGTTTCTGCAAGGGCTTACCATTCTTTGTTCATGCACAACATGTAAGTGAAACAAACTGATTATTTTTACTAACAATTATTTCCTTCGCAAAGGTCTTGGCCCTGCCAGATAAGTTTCCTCATCATTGTCACAATGTGAATAATATGTAATCCTGAATTGAGGTTTATCATCCCTAATACATACATAGATGGAGGAAAATGGTTAAACAATGTGCAATGGTAAATTAGCTTAGTGGAAAATTGGATAACTGGGTGGGTGGCAGGTGTATCCGACCCACTCCTGAAGAGCTGGAGAATTTCGGTACTCCGGACTTCACTATATACAATGCTGGACAGTTCCCGTGTAATCGTTATACTCACTACATGACATCCTCCACTAGCATAGACCTTAATCTTGCTAGGAGGGAAATGGTCATCCTCGGCACACAGTACGCCGGGGAAATGAAGAAGGGTCTTTTCAGTGTTATGCATTATCTCATGCCTAAACGTCAAATCCTCTCCCTTCATTCTGGCTGCAATATGGGAAAAGATGGAGATGTTGCCCTCTTCTTTGGATTGTCAGGTATAGTATCATCGGATCAAGGTCGTGATCTGGTGCCAAACTGTGCCAAAATGATACGTGCCTTCTAACTTTAGTCCTTGAAACATTGTTCTATGTGTTTTGATGTATATTTGGCTATAATGCCCTTTACTGTTTGTTTGGTATTTGCATTGTTATTGATGAGAATGTTTCAATAATTTTAATGTTAGGTACTGGAAAGACAACACTGTCTACTGATCACAATCGATATCTGATTGGAGACGATGAACACTGTTGGGGTGACAATGGTGTGTCAAACATTGAGGGTGGTTGCTATGCCAAGTGCATTGATCTCTCAAGGGAGAAGGAGCCTGATATCTGGAATGCCATCAAGTTTGGCGCTGGTAATTTTCTAAAATTCTATTGATGCTTAGCTGATATTTGTAATATGAGGGAAATTATTTACAGATCATAGGAAATAATGCAATTGATTGTGATTGGCAGTGTTGGAAAATGTTGTGTTTGATGAGCATACCAGAGAGGTGGATTATTCTGACAAATCTGTCACAGGTAAAATAATATTTTGTGCAGACTTATTCCATATCTTAATAATCTTTGATTGTATTAAGTACAAAATAAATGGAATCAGTTTATGACTCATAGTACGGTTGATCTTATCCGTACAGTTTAGTTTAATTTACACCCACATCATCAAAATTATTAAATCATTATTAATCTAATAAAAATATAGTGAGATCATCCTAAGTTACACCTCATTTCATTTATGTTCTGTAATTTTATAACTCTTACATCATCTAATAGATTGTTTTGCGATTAGATAATGTGAAGTCAACTAATTTGCTTTTCCAATTTGGTGATTTAAGTCAATAGCTTAGCTATTTTGACTTTTTCTATGCCATGTTATAAGGACTTGAACAAAAAGGGGTCTCCAAATATATAAGACTAAGCGAAAAACTTAAATACTTAAGTGACACCGAAAAGTCTTTTGATCGTGATCTAAAGATCCAGGAGAATTTATTTAATCTACAGATAAGCTATACCTACATATGCTCTATGATCGTGAAGAAAATTTATTTATCTTGTGGCTGTTTTTCATGGGATTGCAGAGAACACTCGTGCTGCCTACCCCATTGAGTATATCCCCAATGCAAAGATACCATGCGTTGGTCCTCATCCCAAGAATGTCATCCTTTTGGCATGTGATGCTTTTGGTGTACTCCCACCAGTGAGCAAGCTGAACCTGGCACAAACAATGTACCATTTCATCAGTGGCTACACTGCTTTGGTATGTACCATGCCATTATTTTGATTCAAATATGAGGTTATTTGGTAATTACCTGAATATTATGCATCATTTCATATTGAGTCTGGAGAACAGAAGAAAATGCACACGTAGATGTAGTTGCTAATAATTACTTTTCCATTTTGGTGATAGAATTTGAATTTGTTCTTGATTTTAGGTAGCTGGAACAGAGGATGGTATTAAGGAGCCAACGGCAACATTTTCAGCTTGCTTTGGTGCAGCATTTATCATGCTGCATCCTACCAAGTATGCAGCAATGCTGGCTGAGAAGATGCAGAAGCATGGTGCTACAGGATGGCTCGTCAACACTGGATGGTCAGGTGGAAGGTGTGTATTGAAGATGGTTAACCTTTATGCTGATATACTAGGTATACATTATACCAGCAATCGGATTACATAGAAAAATTGAAATGAAATGTTCTTTGAATTTGTTGCAGCTATGGTTGTGGCAGCCGCATCAAGTTACCGTACACTCGAAAAATCATTGATGCGATACACTCTGGCAGCCTGTTGAATGCAAATTACAAGAAAACTGATGTATTTGGGGTGGAAATCCCCACTGAAGTCGAGGGAGTGCCTTCAGAAATCCTGGATCCAGAGAACACTGTTAGTTTTCCTTCTCTTTAACAAATTCTCATCTTTTTAAACTAATGCATCTTTTATTTCAATTTTATGATGTAATTGTTATTTGTGTCAACAGTGGGCAGACAAGCAGGCTTACAAGGAGACACTGCTGAAGCTGGCTGGTCTTTTCAAGAGGAACTTTGAAATATTCACAAACTACAAGATTGGCAAGGACAACAAGCTCACTGAAGAGATCCTTGCAGCTGGTCCAAATTTCTAATTTAGACCGAGTGAAGAACAAGCAAAGAACGTGAGTGTGGTTTGGGAAATATGATGGAAATAAAGCGTAATATAGTCATATTCGACATGTGTGGTTCGATTCATATGTAAACTTGTTCTCTGAATTAATTAAGTAATCCGATATTTGAGTCAACGATTTTAATTAGAAGCTTAATTTCTTCGGAATGCTGGTCCTATAAAAATTGCAATCGCTATGATAAGCTTTAGTGCAACTTAAGACAAGTTTGCAACTGACGAAAACTTGTGAACCATTTCCACACCGTCAAATGAATTTACCGGACGTCAAAGTCCTGTGCAAAACTGTTGGAGAGTTTGTTCAACTTGAAAATATACGTATCAAGTTGAAAGCTGTTTTGGGTGCTTGCCTTGAGAAATTTTTAGCACCCCTAAGCACCGGAATGTTTTCTTCATAACAAGATGATGATCATTCACATACCACAATACAATATTCGGAAGTTTCGGAAGTGCAGATAAGAAATTCAACTTTCTGTATCCACTTATTGCTACCAATCTAACACGCTGATGGTTTGGCTACATTCAGGAAAGACTAAAATTTTGCTTGCTTTAGCAAAGAGATTTTTGCGCTGTGTACAGGAGTCGTGACATATGAGCATGCATGCAAAACTAGAAAGCGAGCATGATCAGAACGTGCTTTTTTTTCAACATGTCTGAAGGAAAAAAAATATCCCACATCTTTACAGTTAAGAGAATCCAAAGATCTACTACAACGGCGCATTGTTTGAGAAACAAGTTGCAAAAGAAACGCTAAGAATTGCTTGCTGGGACAACCAGCATCAATTCCAGTAAGGCATATGCTAAAAAACTTTTTTCTAAATGTGGTCTTCTGCGTTAAGATAATCTGCTGCCCCTAATGAAACAATTCGCATTGTTTCAAATGAAGCTTACAGCCTTGATTTATCTAGCAGTGGCAATAAATTCGAGACAATATTTTCATTGTCAAACAAAACAAGGCCTTTTAACAAATGCAAACCCATACAATACTTGAAAAACGGGGAGAAAAAAGGGAATAAAAACTACACTTATGTCTGCTGAAAGATGCCATCACTTCACAATCATTCTTCTTTCCAAAACAAAAATCTGCTATATAAAAAAAACCATATGTGATTTTGTTACACTCGATAAACCCAGATCTAATTTTTAAGGAATAAGTCTCCAAGCTCGATGCATTATTTCATCATTTATAAATGGGTGCAAAGACCACATGAGGCAGTAGCTCTCTAACTCCACTGATAATGATTTGAGATTTAGAGAAATAACAATCTTTTCCTGCAAGAGAGTGATGATAATCGTCAGCTGTTCAATCATTACAGGAAAAACAGATCAATAAAAAAGATTTGACAGCCTAAGGCTAGTCTCAGAGATGTATTTGCCTAAATGCGAAATGAAAAGGATAGTCAGAATGCAGAAGCTCATTACCTGCATTGCATAGTCTTTCTTCACCATACTGTAAATGATCCCCATCATGGCAGCAATCTCTGTCATTTCAGGTTCTTGAAGATCGGATGACTTAATGTCCTCCTAAGTCGAAAGAGGTTTGAGAAGAAATGAGAGAATATTGATGACATATTGCATCAGGCATTTAAAGTAGCTTTTAATCTATTTACATACCATTTAAGCATTTAGTCTATAATAGTTACAAAATCTCCAGCGTAGAAATAGTTGGAGATCATTGAAAGTAGCTTTATAATGGTCAGCGAAAATCCAGCTAAACTATAACTATGTCTCTGATGGGGAAAGGAACTGAGTAGGCCATACTATAAATATTTTTGCAAATGAGCACCAAAGAAACACTCATAATTTTTCCAATTCAATTGAATTCATAGCACATTCTTATTGATAAAATAGACAGAATGGGAAAAGTCTACATTCCATTAACATTAAACCCAACCTCATCATTCGTGGCTCGTACATCCAAACCATTGCTGAAATCGTTATCCCATGCAGGTGGTAAACATTCAGTTGCAGTTTGAATTGCGCTGGAAACATCCTCCAGGAGACATTCAAGTTCTTTCAGTATGCTTTTGGCTGCAAAACCATTAATTATCAACCTAATGAATTGCTAATTTCAAGCTTTAGCTGTAAAAAAATGCAATTGACAATAACGTTAGATGAACGAACCATGAATTCACACCTAAGTTAACATGCGACAAGAGGGACTAGACAGTCAAGTTTCATGGACTATTATTGCTTACCATTAACAGTATGTTATATAACAGCCACTAATTGGTAAAATCAGTTGCCTCAGACCATTAACAGTCACCCTTAAGCTTTAAGGGGGGAATAATAAGGTGATGGATGAGCCAGTATACACTTGAAAGGCATATAAAGATACAATGTATGACAATCAAAAAACATAACTTCAGAAAATTGAAAAATCAGATAACCTTCTATATGCAATACAGGTTCAAACAACCTCTTGACCCTGTTCAAAGTAAATAAGATGATAATACGGGGGATTTGGGGAGGGAGTATTTGAAGAATGGAAGTTCGTTACCTTTACTTAAATGGTCAGTAAGTCCGAGTAGGCTTGTATGCACTTCTGTATGTACATTTTAAAGTAAAAGGTTTAAAATAAATTAAAAAGTAAAACTCTGAAAAAAGAAGGTTCATCCAAGAGAGAAAGAGCTGGCATCTAATGGTATAAAAATACAGCAAGCATGGGACAATAAAACATTTAAGACCACATGCTGGTGAATGTGGTATTACTTTACAGAAGATTTCTCCTAAGAAACTTCCAACATATAGCAGAGTTATTGGAAAAGTCAGGTGTCATTGGGTACCTTTTTTAAGGCGATGATTCCAACAGAACGAGATGTGAAGACAACAAAAAACTGGTTTTTCTTCCACAGTTCCAAAATACCATTAGCAAACACAATTTCATTTTTTTTTTGTTCTTGAATATATTTTGGGATAATAATCCTACCTTAACTCACTCATATTTGAAAATTCAATTTCCCAATTCATTCTCCTCATAACAATTTTGCAAACCAGCATGGAACACAGTCATTTAGTTTTCCACTCTTTCTAAATACCTGAACCAAAAAAAAAAATCAAAATGTTTATTTAAAGCAGAGGTGTACTTACACTTGCTCATATTTTGTACACTATCATGAACATTGATGCAGCCAGATTCAAAATAGGACTTCACCCTTTTGGTTTCATTAGATTTAACAATGTTCTCAATCAACTCAGATGTCCTGTCTATCGGAGGCCGTCGAAGAAACTCTACAAGGTGGTTAATAGAAATAGTGTCAATTCCAACAATTAACACAATAGTCAAAACTTAAATGCTAGGCACCCACCAAGTCCCTGCTTAAAGCCAGTAAGTAACTTGCTTCCTGAAGTTCCCAATTCCTCAAGCTTTGCGAGCCTATAAAATGGGTCGTTATAATCTAAATATCAATCCAATAAAAATAAAAACTTATTAGTAGTTCCATTGGTTAAAGAGTTAAGTTACCTTGTCATAAAATCTTTAAATAACTTTAAAACCTTCTCCTTCAATTCAGATTTCAATTTTCCTACGTCACTTCCCATTCTGCTAAAGCATTTACGTTGAAAACGGCGCAATTGATAAGAAAGCTAACTCAGTAGATCCTTTCACGCGTTTTATCAAACACCTGGACTGCAGGCTATTAGAATTTAGAAAGAAGATTCGATAAAACTCACAGTAGCCCGCGTAGATTTGTTAACACTTGCAAAACGATATCGTTTGCTCTAACTTCGGTTAGAGGCTTCCGTCCGCTGCATTGTGAATTGAGTTGTGCTCTATTGCGACTTTAGGATTTGCAAAGTACAAATTTTAACGTGTCACAGAATTACACACGTGCGTACTTCACACGTGTCCAATCCGAAACTCGGCCTCGGACTCAGATAACTGAAGTAAAAAGGGATGGGTGCGCACTACGCCGTACAGTGCATTGTAGCAAAAATCCCCATTCGTCTGGGTCCTTCCGTTTGCATTCTCTTTAAGCTTTAATCTTCTCTTCTCGTGGGCACGCGCAATAAGCCCGCAGACAGATCCGAGAGATAGAGATCCTATTATTCCCTCGTCGCATTCCGTTTCGTCGAAGTCTCAATCCCGATCTTGCGTTTTTTTTTTCTTTTCAGAATTGCGCGATTTGGTTTAATTTCATCTATTTTTTCGTGCTATTTGAGGTAATTTTCATCATCTTCTATCAATTTTTTGGAAATTTTTGTTAGTTTTCGTATTTTTGTCGTTAATTCTTCGGTTTTTGCCTCAACATGGAACGTTTTTGTTTTTGTGATTGTATCGATATGTGCTCTGTGAAAATCTAGATATTATAGTTTGTGTTTCGTAAATATCTCATCGGTTTAGTAATAATTTTTTTTGGATTTTTGTCGGATTTAGGGTTTGGTTTTTTTTTTGGATAAATTTGTAGTTTTATGCGGAATTTTTGTTAAAAAATGAAGGAGATTTATTCTGTTTGACTGCTTTAGTAACCAGATATCCGAAATTAAGCTTAAGTCGATGAGAATTCATTTGAATTTTGATTATTAATCTAAATTCAGACCAAAATTCTATTTATCTGGTACCAGATACTTAGAAACTTCAATGCTTGCTTCCCTGGTTTTTTGCAACTTCATTCTGATGTTGTACTGACTATAAATATGATTATTGTTTTTCTTTTTAGCCGAAATTAATTAATTAATGGAATTTTTTTGTGTTTTGGACTCTGCAGGCATTGATTATCTGTATCTAGGGCGTGAACAATAAGCTTAACGGTGTATTTTAGCAGCAATGCGGGGATATGCTAGAGATGTCAGTGAATTTTGAGATCTCATAATTATGTATCAGAAGAGGTTGTCAAGTGTTTAATGTATTCGTGATTTTTTTGTAGGACGTTGAAGAATATGATGAGTACGAGGATGAAGGAGAAGACCAATATGAAGAAGATGAAGGGGAGGAGGAAGATCAAGAAGAAGAACGGAAACCTACAGAAGAAGAATTGGAATATCTTGAACTAAGGCAGCGGCTGAAAGAGCGTTACAGGAAGAATATAAAGAAAGAAAATGGCTCGACCAGTTCCAAAGAGAAAACAAATAGGCTTCCATATGACAAGTAATTATTTTTTTCCCTCTAATGGGTATTGTTGCCTGGTTTGTGTTTGACTTTCTCTTGGAATTGGTTTCTGGAGCTGTTTCAGTCTTTCAGAATATTCTTTTCTCACTTGTACATTTTTTTTTATGGAATTTATTTGCAATTATGTGTTCATTGCTTGCCATGAATTTTTTCCTTCCCTCTTAATCTTAAATTTGTTACCTTACCAATTTGAATACACAAAAGTTTGGAAAGTGGACATGACTCTAGACTATATCATTTTTTATCTAAAGATGGTGATAAAAATGTTGGCCATCTTCAGAAGTTTTATGATAAACTTGGAATCTTTTTTGGCTGTTACATAATTGGCATTAAGCTGAGTTGAGTGAACATCAGTTGATTGTTTTATTCATTGCTCCACTGCGTGCCGCACTGCTAATCTGAAGCTATTTTAAAGATTATTGTTTTACCTGTTTATACCCTCAGCTTTATGATTGTTGACTTCGCTTCCATTCTTTTGTTACACGGCCTCTGTTTCATTGTTTTTAAAGAATTTCAGAGTATCGTATGAAGTTTTATGTTTAAATTCATTCTATTTCTTATTGTAATACTTCTGCAGTTATGGATCCTTCTTTGGCCCTTCTCAGCCTGTAATTTCTCACAGAGTTATCCAAGAAAGCAAGTCACTGTTAGAGACCCAACATTTGGCATGTAGGGTTCAAAACTCTCATCGTAATGTATGTATCATAAGCCTTTGATTCTGGATATTGCATAGACTGGTTACTGCAAATCTGATCCTTTGTCTTTAATTAATAATGGAGTTATGGAGGCTTGTTGCTTAACAATATATGAACACCATGGGTAGTAACCTGTCCCAGGCAATTCTACTTCATAGTTTCTACTTATTTATTGTCATTTACTTAAGAATTGGAGAATATAGCTACTCTTCTGTTTGATTTTAATATTCTTATCTAAGATTGCATGATTTTGATGTTTTTAGTTAGATGCCTTTCATGCTACAAAGATTAAATTAGCCTGGTAGTCCTGAAATGAAAAGAAAAAGAATTACAATGTAATATCTTTTGTGCAATGCAAAATTGCAAATTATCATATTTACAATATGTTTTGCTCAGTAACTCCCACACTATTTATTTTTATGGGTCTGTGCTTCACTCTCATGACTGGTCTATTTGTTACGTTGTGAATTTGGATTGTGGGTGCACAATCCAGTTGTTGTGTACAGAGTTTGCCAAATTGAGATGTTGCTCTATCTTTGTGGTTTTGCTTGCCTTTTGCAGAATGAAAAGACCTCTGCTTCCTCCGCACCAAAGGTTGGAGGGCAACGTCCGCCACCCAAAGTTAATGAGGTATTGGGACACTTGTTTTGGTTTTGTTGTTTCTTTAGATGGACCTTTGATCTTATAAAGAATGTCACGGATTTACTGAAATGCAGGTGCAAAGGAAAGTTCAAAAACTTAAGGTTTCAAGAGATTATTCCTTTTTATCTGATGATGCGGAGCTTCCAGCTTCTAAAAAAGAACCTCCAGCTCGAAATGTCTCTGTTCCGAATTCTGGTGTGTTGTTGCATAAATTTTGGATTGGTTAATGGAATTGAAAACATACTATTTTCATTGAGAAAACTTATACAGGTTTCTTACTGATGTTGAAGAGGCACGACAAGCTCAAGTGCCGACAAAGAGCAAACAACCGTTGGGTAATAGTGGCAGAAATGTTCATGCTGCTCGTGAAGAGAGGAAACCAGTTTCTTCAAATGTCCAAATGCATTCTAAAGCAGGGCTCTACAAGGCAGCTAATGGAAATAAATCTAATTCGATGTCAGTGGAGTCTAGAAAGCAGCATAGTAACAACAATGGCATTGGTCCTGGCCGGCCTGCAGGACAAAAAGCACCTCCTTCGAAGATGCCTGTGGCCTCTTTGGAGAGGAAGGCATCTGCCCCAGGTGCAAAATATCATCCGGCCAGTGTAAAGAATCATCTGCCCACTGTAAAGAATCAATTGCCCATTGCAAAGAATCAATCCAGTGCTAAGATACCACCCTCTTCAAAGATTCTTCCATCTGTTCAGAAGAAGCACTTAGAACAGAGAAACAGTATACAGGAACCCAATAGGAGTAGGCCTATTTCAAAACAGCCAGTGGCATCTTCAAAACCTCAGGTATAGCCGATCTGCAAATATTCATATCATTTACGGTTCTACTTGTAGGTTATTTTGAATGACATCTATAACTTTGTTGACGATTGCTTTGTTTCTACTCCCATCTGGAGCTTCTCAGATAAACAAGCCACTTAAGCAAATTTCATCACATGCTGCAACTCAAGATCACTGCCCCAAGAAGAAGCCATTAGCACGTTACTCTGATGAAGAAGGAGATGATGATGCAAAGGCTTTCACTATGCTTAGAAGCATGCTAGGGTATCTTCTTAAAGCATTTTTTTTTTATTCAAATATACTTTTAATTTATTTGTAGCATTGGTCAAGGAACTAGTGGTTACTTTTGAATATGTTTTTGCTCAAGTTGTAGTTGCTTTCATTTATAGATTTGTTGATGCCTAAAATGTTCCAATAATGCAAGGGTAGATTATTCATTTATTTTTTGATATTTTGAGTCTTTGGTAGCTTCTGATTAAGCTTGCGAAAGGAGTGGATTATCTTCTTCTTCCTCTTCCTTTGTTTCTTTGTTTTTGTTTTTTTTCCATTTTTTTTGGTGACCATTTTGTGTTCTTGGACAACTATTTTGAGAAGACTACAACTTGGATATGAAAAAGTTGATTTAGGCTCCTGAACACAATGGTTAATAGAACTTAAGTTGGTGTTAATGCAACATTTGGATTGTAACTGAAGTTTATAATCTATTTATACAGGCATCGAAAGTTTGCAAATTATGATGATGATGATAGTGACATGGAGGCAGGCTTTGACGATATCATGGAGGAGGAAAAATTAAGGTTAGTATAATTTATTTAGTTCGCCACAAAGCTGTTGTCCTGTTTAATTAATTGTCTCATCCTCTTTTTCCCCTTGCTTTGGAATTTTCATTTCAATATGCTAAAGTGTGGGGGCTATGGCGTTTTTACTTGTTTCTAGTGTTAAGTTTTCCTATGTTATTTTTCTTAACAACATTTTGTGACCACTCGTCTTGGCAGTTTATCGAATTAATAATAATGGTACCTAGTTAATAGGAAAATATTGTGGAGAGAGAAAGAGAGTGATAGTTAATGGTCTCCCGCAAAACAGGGCCAAGAGTAGAGCATGGAGAGTATGAAATGAAAAGAAGTTGTGGAACATTAAAAAATATAACTAAAAAAAGATGACTTAGAGATCAACTTTTCTCTCATTTAACATGTATGAATTAACATAAGTTATATGTTTGAGATTAGTGTTCATCATTTATGTTAATTCATGTTTATGTTGATTATTTGTGATGTGATACAGTGCCAAAATTGCACTGAAGGAGGATGAAGAGCAACTACGTCTCATAGAGGAAGAGGAGCGGCAGGAACGGATGAGGAAGTTGGCAAAGAAGCGTAAGCTAATGAGCCAGCGATGATTATAAATACACTCATCATTCTGTAATCGTGCAGCCAGTCCCTTATGGTTCAGTGTCCCTTATCTAGTTGTAGTTTGGGCGCAAATTTGCGCCATCTGCAGTTAAATTATGGGGCATTTAGTCTTTATTCACCACCCTCCCCCCCACCCAAATTGTAGGATCAGATTCATAGTTCTAGATGTAATTTGTTCAGTATAAATAAATATGAAGTCAGGTTTTTATTTGGGTGCTTCTTCAGGAGGATAATATTGGACCAAATGCTCACCTGTTCAATTACATTCGCCCCGGGAGGGGGAGTGCTGATCTGTTCTACAATTTCACTTCCACTTCCAAGTTTCCAGTGAGGATTTTCTAATTTTACCCCCTCGATCTCTCCGTAAATTCGAGCTTGAAGCATGGGCCTTATAAATTTTAATTGAGCATTGGGATATCCATGTTTTATAGTGGGCTGTGATGTTCAACTGTTTAATCCACCCTTAACACTGATATGAAGTCACTAGGGTTTAGTTGGGAACTGTTGTGGATGACGTAATTTTACCATATATATATATATATATTTGGTAAACTTCATTAATAAATATGTGTTTGGTAAATTTCATTGTTAAGGTATTGATTCATTGTCAATTCAATGGACTTTATAATTCGTCCATATTATATTAAATTTGGTATAATAATATTTTTCAAAATTTTCATTTCTTGTGGTGATGTAATGTTTTTGGTTTATGATTTATGAGCTAAGTGTTTTTTTTTTTAAAAAAAGGTATAATTGTGCCTTTTGATAAAATAATAAGATTATAAATGTATAATGATAACGTTAAAATGTATGGTGATACGAACATACTTCAAAATATTTATCAAATATTTTTTTAATCAAAACTTAAGAAATAAATTATTGATGTTTCAATCTCAATCTTAAGATAATGATGAGGATTTTAACATTTGTATCTTAATTGACATGACAATCATTAATCGGATACTTTTAAGCAATTTTATACTTATCATCAAATAAATGAATGACACATAATATTGAGACTCAAATTTTGAGATGTGGTATGCATTGTAGATAATGAGAAACAAATAGATATAGTAATGCCAAGGAAAAATAGTGTATCCACTTGTAGTTATGTGTCGAGTGTTGTTCTCAAATCAATTGTAGTGTCACTAATTATTACTAGTTATGTGTTATGTGTTGTCTTTTAATCTCAATTTTTTTGAGTAACTTGTATATATGTATAGTCATTCTATAGTGTGGGTGTCTTTATTTTCTGAATGTGGGTATATTTTTAAATCATCGGGTTTGAGAGTTAGTTTTTAACTCTTAAACCGCACGGTTTAAAAGTGCTTCCACATTAAAAAAAATGACAACGCCGGCACCTAAAAATGCATTACCGGCAATTAACTTGCAATTACAAGAGTCCAACATATCCATTGAATTAAATGATCCAGAAGAATCTTCAGAAGGCGAACCAATGTTCACTATCTCTAAAAAACAACATGTTGATCTTACCATGCAATCCGAACTAGCATTTAGACCATAGGTAAAAGTCATCCTCCAAATTTCAGACAATAAGAATATTGCTCTCACTGCACTCATTGACACTGGAGCGGTTTCTTCAATTATCCATGGAAGGTGTTTACCACGGCATTATCATGTTCCCACACAGATCACTTTTGCAGCATCAAGTGGAGATCAATTCTACAGTCATAAGTATACTAAGGTGGCGTTTGTTTTTTAACTTAATGACTTAAAGTGATTTAACTTAATTAATTAAGTTAATTAGAGGTGTTTGTTTTTATAACTTAATGAGACTTTTTAGATAATTTTGACTTAATAAAATAAGCCAATTTTTTTAGCTTTTTACTTAATGGAGAAATTTGAATTAAGTCAATTACTTACTAATGTCAAAAATATCCATGTTTTATAATTTATTTTTCATGTCTATCCCAAAACTCACCCATAGACATTTATCCCACATAAAAATATCCTTATTTTTTTTATTATATTATATACTATAAAATTTAAAATTTATGGCATTTTATATATAAAAATTCTAAAATAATTATGTATTCACTTGAATATAATTTTACTTATAAATGTTAAAATATTGTGGTATTTAATATATTATTTATTTGACATTCAAATTTAATAAGGATACAAAAGTAAAAGTACATAATTTCAGCTTTTTCAGTTGAAAAAAACAAACAACTTAATACTTATTTTCTAAGATTCAGACGAAAAAACAAACATGTTATTCAGATTCAGACATTCAGATCTATTCAGAATTCAGACTAATTCACGTCTATTCAGATTTCAGACAAAAAAACAAACGCCACCTAAGTTGATTGAAGTTTTACCTTTTGGTAAAAGATATAGTTTCTTTACTTATGACTGATCAAGGAAGATCTCTTGCTGGGAATAGATTTTCTAAGCCTTATAGCCTCATTTACCTTCCTTCTTAAAAGATTTGGCTACACTCTTGTCAATCAAATAAACAACAAATCCCATCTATTCATAATCTTATAGGTTGAACAACAATCCTTTTCTCCCATACAAAGAATGATAAGTCATGCCACATCAGACAACCTCTTATCTAGGAATGCCTCACGATGAGAAATTGTGCAAATATGAGATCCAATCACCTTTAGACCTCAAGCTTATCAGGTCATCCAAGTCTTATTGGGCTAGCCCAGCATTTTATGTAAATAAGCATTCGAAGCAAGTTTGAGGAAAAAAAAGATTGGTCATTGACTACATGAAGCTAAATGATTACCTACAAAAAAAAAAGAATGAAAAAAAATCAAACATACTATATAATCAGACAATCTATTAGTAAAGAGAAATTATCAGTTATCCACCTTATCATGTTATAAAAAGCACTACAAAAATTTAAATTTATTCAATCTTCCACCTTAAGTTTGCAATGTGTATCAATTGTCCACAAAAAAAAAGAAATTATCTTTACAAAATAAATACTATTATAATTTGTGTTTACTTTTATTTTATTTTTATTTTTTTAGAGTAATTGTGTCTTTTTGATGAATAGTTGATACAAATTATAAATTTAGGATGAAAAATTGAATAAATTCAAACTTTTATAATATTTTTTGTAGTAGGGGTAAATTCAAGATGGATGACTAATAATATTTCTTTGTAAAATTCTATTTTATTTCAAAAAATGTGAGTTTAGGTAAAGGGGTTGATATTTTCACCCTATAAGTTTTGTTAACCCACCTAATTTTTATAAAATTATTACAAGTTCATACTATTTTTGAAAAATTCAAATAAAGGAAAAAATTGGGGAAAAGATCAATTAAATCTATCTTCATTTATATTTTTTGGTGACTATTTTTTATTATATTTGACTACTAAGATTGCTTTAACATAAATTTTTTAATATAGCTATTTTAGCCTCGTATCGTAAGGTAAAAGTACTGAAATACCCACAAATTTCCTTGAACTTCAATAATTTTCTATACAAAATTTATTAATTGCTTTCTAATGATATATTATTAATATTCAACTAACTATCAAAATATATTCATCACATGTGGTTTAAATTTTATTTAAAACATATTAGACGATAAAACTTAAAACTAAATGCCTTAACTAATAGATAATACAAGTTTCCTAGGACAATTTAGTTATTTTATATTATAAAGAAAGAATAGTCAAATATTTTAAAGCAATTTAAATGGTCAAAGATTGTTAAAATACCTAAGTTAGAAAGGAAAAAAGTATTATAAAAATGATTGAATTAATTAATTGTTCAATTTTATTATTAATTTTAATTTTGTAAAATAATGTGAATTTATTGTAATTATTTTTATAAAAGTGGAGTGAATTTATAAAATAATGAGGTGAAAATATCCCAACTTTAGCCTTAGGTAAATGTGATCGCCTGATCGGTCCATAATGATTTTTAAACAACCAATTGCGTATTATAGTCCCTCTAAGCTTACCTTAGAGCTTTTCCTATGTACAACAATCATAGATCTAAGTATTTTATTGAAATCAACGGATATCGATAAAATGGAATAATTTGCATTTTTTTCTTTCTAAAGAATAATTGAATGTTTTGCTGTAACATCCAATATTTGATCCAAGTTTTTGGTTTTTGATTTACCAAATTTAGAAACGGAATGAAACAACAAGTATATATATATTTTTTTCTTTTGGAAGATTATGTACGTTACAAACTACAAAGTATACTCACATTTTACATAATGGATTTTTATACACTAATATTACAATCAGAATTATATTGATATATTATCAGAGATTTATCGGGACTATCTTTATACTTTTATTTTAGTACATGCCGAATTTCTATCCTCACTTTTTTTTTTTTTGGTGTAAAATTTATGTTCTCACTTAATATCATAAGAATATTTATTTTATCCCAATTTATGAAGAGACACCTCCATCCAATTTCTCAAACCCATACACTCAAATACACTCAAGCCTTGAGTGCATGGGCTGTGCCAATGGGCTTTTAAATTCTGATATCGAATGTCTCAATACAATTTATTTTAAAAAATTAATTTAGTTTCCCCTTTATATCATGCGCTTGCTTTTTGCTCAGGTGCTTTGGCCGTTGTGCGCAACTGTCTTGGAGTTGAGCGACATGAATTTAGACGAGCGTGAATGATTTGTACATCTCAATCGAACTCTCATTGGAATTAGAATTTGGAAGTGTTGGCGTGGCAATGTCGATGAATTTTTTGATAAACGCTGCGATACCTTCACCTCTTTATTTCTCTCAGCAGCTCAACACCACAAATCGTAAGCCCATTCGAGCTCCACTTCGCTGCTCCACGTAATGAAACTTATCCCGCACCGCAGTTCTACTTCTGTTTAATAATTTCAATTAATAAAATTGTTTTATTATTGGCAGGAACAACGGGGAGGTTAATGACTTGTCTACAATTCCCTCACAAATTGAGTGAGTGATCTTATTTTTCCTTTTAAATCAAATTCTTATTGCTATAGTTTTGGATACAATTACTCCTATTCCAAAAAAAAAATCTGAATCATTTTGTTTTTATTTTTTAAAATATGCATTGTAGGTTAGGAGCTCAGGATAACACTGGGGTGTCTAAGGTGTGTGTCTACAGGTTGCTTTTGCTTGTCTTGTATATTCAATACTTCATTTTCTCTTTTATTAAGAGTTTTGTTGTTTGCTTATAGGAAGAGTTTCGGTCTTCAAGTATTGAACGGGAAATGAAAAATAATGACATTTGGCGGCTCTTTAAAGAAGCTCAGCGGAGTTAGTCTTTATTTAACTATGCTTGTTTGTTCTTCTCTTTCTAATCTGTGAATTTTATGTGATATGATTGTTGCATTACGATTTATCTCTTTCTGATTTTATCTTCAGATATTTTGTACTTGAACAAGCAACGTCTCGATGCTGTTGAGGAGCTGAACAAAACAAACAGAGAAAAACAGTTGTTGCTTGAGAAGATAGAGCAGCTAGAGGTGGAAAAGCAGGCTGGTCTTGGGAAAGGTGGCTCTATCTTGAATCTAAGCATCTTTATTATTGAAGAACTAAATGAGGTTTTAAACAGTATATCCTTGTTTTCTTTACTTGTTCTTCAGCTTCGCATTTCTTGTAATTTAACATTTGTGTGATGTATTACTGTGAATAGGATTATTTATATTGGAATAACTTCTACACTAAAACTGCTAGCTAAGCAAAGGGAAAGGTGGTTCTCCTTTGAAAATATTGCGTCAAGTTTAGCTTGGAGTATAGTTATTTGTGCGGTTTAGAACATTTTAAGTGTTGTGAGTGTCTACTATATGTGAATTCTTGAAGATGTAACAATGTCTTTTCTGCTTGCTCTCAGGTTGAGAATTTCCTAATAAATACACACTGTCAACTTTTTTGGAGTTTACTAAACATATTATTATTTAGAAAGTAGCTTTTATTCGTAATAATTAGGATTTCACTTTGAAAAACACAGTTACATGGTTTCTCTATCTAAACCAGGTAATTTATCAATTTTCTGGGAGCTGCTACTTCGAATAGACTCAATGGTTCTCACAGGCATGATTAACTCTGGGGAGGCATCAAATTTGAGAAAGCTGGTGTTCGATTACAAAGTTAGTGTTGCTGATCTTTTTGCTGACATTCTGCCAGAAGGGGATGCTGATCTTTTGGCGGAACTTCGCCGCTTCGGCAGTGGAAGCAAAAAGTAAAATTTTCAAGTAGAAGTTTCGATTGACTTTTACTTTTGAACTCTCAAGGAAAATGTTCCTATATAGAATGCTAAAAGAAGAAAAACTATGCATGTTCTGGCATATGTATACATATACACACACAACAGAGACACATACATGATAGTAGGGTTAGACATAATAACCATGCGTGGTGGGTTTGAGTTAATAAAAGTTTCTCCCATAAAATGTGAATGGGTTCGAACTGAATTAGACATTTAAAATACTAACTAACCTCCAACCTTATCACAATTTTGAAAAGAAAAACTACTTGCAGTCTGCTTATATGATCATTGCCCAAGCTAAGAAAGGATGGGTAGCTGAGGAGGGTTGTATGGAGAAATGGTTAAGGTAAATGGTTTGTGGAGTCTTGCAACAACTCTATTATACTTGAGATTATGTTTCCTGTATAGCACTTCAATAAATGGAACTTTTCTGTGTTCACTTAGCAAAGTTCTGTTCTGTTCCTCTTGGTGAATGTTGCATTTTTTTCCTTTTCCTACCTCTTTCATTAAATAATTTTTCTATCCTAATAACCTTGCTGTTTATCTCTGCAATCCAGGAATGGCTTTCACATTATCCACATCTGCACAGAAATGGACCCATTGGTCTCAATAGGATCATTGGCATCATATGTAACTGGCTTATCTGGTGCACTGCAGAGAAAGGGGCACTTAGTGGAGGTCATTTTGCCAAAGTAATAGATGAATGTTATATTTTTTACTCTTTTATATACCTTAAGGCAAAATTTTGTCAACTTCTAGATCTATTGTTATCTTGTTTATTTACATATGAATTTGATAGGATGTCAATGTCAGAGCATTTTTATTTGAATCTCCTCATTTATTATGAAAATAGAGAAGCTTTCAGTTTCTACACAATCCTCTTCATTCATTTAGTCAGAAAAAAAAATTAAAGCGTTGAATGATAATGTTACTTGAGGAAAACTCTGTGCTTTTAGCAATTTTGGTGTCGCCATGCTGGAAACCTCCTCTACATCTCCTTTCTTGGTTTAACAACCAACATCCTTCCTTTGGTTCTTGGGAACAGTGAGAACTTGGTGTACCTGGGAATAAGGAGACCACACTCAAGATAGTATCGAAGCATCTGTGCTTCCACGGTTCCATCTAAATATGTTGTGGTGACATGGGATGATAAGCACTCTAGCTGAATTTGTCACTGTTCCATACAGTTAGGAGTATTAACATACATAAATATGTGTCAGAACTAGCATTTCAGAATTATCATAGATCACTTGTAAAATGAGTTGATTATCTCTCTCTTGATGTCAGTATAATTTTTCATTATAATTTGTATTTATCGAGAAAGGCAATAGTGAGATTGTTTATCATAACAGGACTGTGTAAACTATAACTGCTGATTCATAATGGAGAAAATAAATGGAGTATACCCTATGTCTGAAGCACCATTATTTTTTGTTTATAATTTGGACTATGAGCTTGAAGCTCCTTATTCTCTGAATTAAAGCAATCTACCTGGTAATTAGGTATGCTTGTATGAATCTGGATGGAGTCCAAGGGCTGCGAGAAATCAAGGCGGAATGTTATTCATATTTTAATGGTCAATTACATGCCAACAAAATTTGGATTGGGTGAGTTTGGGTTCTTTATACTGCAAATTCATGTTGGTTTCTAGGTCTCGGTCAAATTTTCTTTTGGTTATTGGTGGTTTAGTTTTTTTTATTGTTTCCTTCTTTTCTGTTCTGGGGAGAGGGAGGTGGGTGAAACAAAATGAATATAGAACTGCAGTTTTCAATATGTATTACTTTATGCCATTACAATCAACTCTTACCTGATACAATCAACTCTTTCCTTTTCATGCTCATTGTCCAGTGTTGTCAGTGGGATTGGAGTCACATTCATTCAGCCTTTGCACTACTCATCATTTTTCAACCGCGAGAGTGTATACGGTTACTCAGATGACTTTGAGCGGTTTGTAAAGTTATTTCTTTACCTTTTTTGCTATTGGTCGACTTAACTTTTGCTGTCATCTGCAGTTCCTATTTGTTTCGTGATGAGTTTTGTCTTTGATGCTTTCAGATTTACCTATTTTTCTCGGGCTTCATTGGATTATATTGTAAAATCCAGAAAGCAGCCTGATGTTTTGCACATACACAACTGGGAGACTGCTATTGTTGGGCCACTTTTCTGGGATATATTTGTTAAACAGGTGCAGCTTGGAACTTTTAGGTGGCATATATCATAGATGCATGATTAGAGAAGGCAAAATCCTTTCTAAAATCTTTGTTATAGGCAATAAATTGAAATGGAGCCAATCACTCTTTTACTAAATGTTTTCTTGCTCTCATATGTAGGGACTTGAAGGTACTAGAATTTTGTTATCCTGCCATAACCTTAATTCACTGGTAGGTTACCTTACTTTTACCTTTCTGGATTTATGTCCTCTAAATCCTCTTGACATTGACACAACACTACATGCTCAAAACGTTTTAGTGTCTTGAGCATCCTGATAAGCTAGCACTCTGCGGACTTGATCCTGCTAGGCTTCATCGTCCTGATCGTTTGCAGGATAACACTAAAACTCATCTAGTCAATATTTTGAAGGTAAATACGTCTGCTTAATTGAACTTTCCTCTTCCTGTGGTCTCTTATTCCTGAATACAAACTTAGCCTAGCACGTTCTGATTTTGTAGCCAAAATTGTAACTGGCCATCCACCTGGACAGGATTTATTTCAAGTATTTCCAAATGACATATCCCCTGCTGAATTCATATGTTAAATTATACTGCCTGGAGGACTAGATGCTCTTTCATCAAGGAGTGGTCATCTAATATATTGTTTATTAATTTTAGTTGATTTAGTGAAGAAGCCAGCATTAACATATGTGATTATTAACTGACAGAGACAGAGTGGAGCCCAATTCTGGTTATAGTATTGTTATCAAGTAGCATAGCAACATAGGAATTTTTATGTTCAAAGGCTTTACAATATGTGAGATGGAAAGTACTACTTTCTGCTGTTATGACTTTTTCCCCTTAACCTTGAGTACTGAATTTTATATAGTGACAAATTGAAGTTGTCCCTAGTTTGTCACCTAATGATGAACAACAAAAGAGTTTTCCTAAGTTTGGCCTTGTATTTTGAACTTGGAAAGAGTTTTGTCTTTTCATCAAATTTTTGTTACGTGGAAATGGGATGCCTCTCTCAGGATAGAGATGAGAATCATTAGATCTACTTCAAGTCTAATTGAAATTAAACTGGAACTGACTGGTTTATGATTTAACACAATTTGCAGGACTTTAATAAGATCAGTAATACCCATTTTAACACAAAAGAATAATTTCCCTTTCTCAGCCTCTCTTTTTTTCTTTTCTGGGTACTCCTGATTTTATTTCTTAAATGTGCCAAACATCACCACAGTGTCTATTGTGTTATTGTGTTAAATTCCTCATTCATTAGAAGCTTTAGTTTATTTTGGTTGTCTGTCATAGGTTCAAGATACTATTTTCTCCCCACTTGCAGGGTGGTGTAGTTTACTCGAATAAAGTTGTAATAGTGTCATCTATGCATTCAAAGGGCAGGATCATCCGCAGTTTGAGTCATGGGCTAGAATCTACCTTAGCCATTCACCAGTGAGTAACATTGTGTGCCATTCCTGAACTTTATCTTTCAAATATCTTGTGACATACCTGTTTTGGCATTTTTCCATTCTTCTTCATGCAAAATGAGATAGAGCTGAAACTTTTTGCTATCACTATTGATTTCTGATATTTTGGCTGCAACAAATTGATTTGTTCTGGTATTTTCTTCATCCCACCACATTTGGCTGCAGGGACAAGTTGCTTGTTGCTCCTTGTGGATTTGACAGCTCCACTTGGGATCCTTCAAACGACAAATTTCTTACAGAAAATTATTGTGCAGAGGACATGAAGGGAAAAACTGTTTGCAAAGTTACGCTACAACAGCAGCTGGGGTTATCCAAAGATGCTTCTACTATTGTTGTAAGTGTTATCCAATGGTCAGTTCTAAATGATAACATTGTAATGTAATCAACACAAACTTCTGCTTCTGCAGGAATGAGCAATAACACTTAAATGTAATCATATACATTACTTTCAGATGAAAAATTCATCTTGGACCGTAAAGCACAATTGAGTTTTCAATTACACTGCAAAGAATATGTTGATGTAGACAATAAGCTGGGAAAAAAAAAAAAAAGAAAAGAGAGAGAGAGATAGAAAGAAAGGAGAGGTAATACAAAACTAGAAAAGGTAAGAAAAGACGAGAGTAATTAAGCGGAACTCCAATTTTCATTCTTTTGATAGTCAATCAAGTCTGTTAGAAACTCCTTATTTGCAGTTCCCAAAACCAAAATTGGAAAGGAAACTAGAAATAAACACTTAACAAGAAACGAAATATCTTCTTGTCAGATGATGACAAACTAAATCAATTCGAATACGGGGGAGAGCGAGTTCCCAAACTGAAAGTGGCTCCTAACTTGAATAATTCTAATCCGATAACGTCAATCTATACTACATTTTTCACCTTTATATCATTGTT
Organism: Citrus sinensis; assembly: GCF_022201045.2. Lineage (NCBI taxonomy): Eukaryota > Viridiplantae > Streptophyta > Magnoliopsida > Sapindales > Rutaceae > Citrus > Citrus sinensis. The sequence continues at coordinate 4,949,819 of NC_068562.1, read as the reverse complement.
TTTTTTTCCCCATTTTCTCCCAAATATTTCTGAGAAGCAAAATCAATTATTTCATCAGGTTGGTTGCATCTTCTCAGATGTATCAGATGTGTTTTTGGAGAACCTGAAGGCAGTCGTACGAGGTGCTAAAATGAGGGGTATCCAGGTTTGTAATTCTGTCTGAATTGTGTATTTTACTCTGACAGAATGCATTGCTAGTAGCTAAATTTACAGAAAACCTAGTTGGCTGATATTATCGTGCAATTAATTTTAAATATTAAGATATATGCTGTCATTCCTTTCGAGGTTATAGCAGCTTGTCAATTAGAAAGATTACTTTCTTTAAAATTTATCTGGCTTGTATTTGTGTTTTCTTGCAACGGATTCTCCATGGATGTGAACTTCGAAGTGATTCTGTACAGTTTGTCTTCACGGGGACTAACAAACTGCCAAGTGCAAGTAGGGCGCTGGTTTCTTTTCAGGAAGAACTCAAGGTAAAGGCCTGAATGCATTTTGTTTGTCTTTGCTTTCCTACAAATTTTACATGTTCAAACAGAAATTGTCCCCTTTCTGAAGCCATTTTTCTTTTCAGGAAAAGGCCAAAATTAAATGAAAAAAGTTTCTTAAGCTCATTATAGCATTTGCTGTCTTTTCTGCTTAACTTACAATGATAGTTTTTAAAAATTTTCATTCTAGCTTAACTCCAATAGTCTAATTTGGTAACTGGTGTTCTCATCTCTTCACAGGATGGAATTGTGATATTCGTGGACAGCTATGATGATGCTCTATTGCATTTGATCTTTTCAGGATCTGATATTATCTTGTGCCATTCCTTTCATGATCCTCTGCTCCAAGTGCCAGTAAGCTAAAAATAACTTAGCTTATCTAGGCAATGGTATTAGCTTTTTATAAAATACTGGAAGCAAGGTTTTCTCTGTGACTATCATCAGAATCCATGCTATCATCTAGAAAACCTTTGGGCTTTGCTGAATAGCTTCATATGAATGTAGATGCTTGTAACATAATAACAACAAATGCAGACAACTCAACTGGAGTTTTTGCCCAGTGGCTGGCCTGCTATATCCTCTTTCTGCCCAAGATTCTGATCCTTGCTAAGAGCCTTGACGGATTCTATTTTAATTGATCTCTTGCCTTGTGATCTTTGTTACATTTGCATTATCGATCTTCTGTGTACTTGATTAAATCAATTTTGAAAACTTTGTCATGAAATTGTTATAATCTCCAAGTCTCACATCGTTGTTTGGCCTCTTTCTACCATATAAGTGTGTACTAAAAGCTGTTGTTTTCTTTGTGTAATTTGAATAATGTAGCTTAAGGCTTTAAAATATGGAGCTGCTCCAATTGCTGTAACCTCTAGCGATATCGAATTCAGGTAATGATATTTTGTATACATTGGATGTTACTGAAAAGAATACCAGTGTGACTTTGCCTCCCCCTCAAAAGACTCATGCTGTATGCCCAATTTGTCCTAGCAGGTATTTTGCAGAATTTGACCACGAGAGCACTAGATTTTCACGGTTCATCAGTTCTACCTTCGGAAATATTTCCCTAAGCCAGGCTCTGGAAGAAATTGTGAGTATACCTGTAGATAAACTCTTAATGATTTATGATTTGACAGCGGGATATTTTTATGAATGTAAAGGATGTTTTGATGCCTACCAAAGTCTTCTTCCCATGTTTTCAAATTTTTATTTATTTATTTTTTGGTGTAGAAAAACAACCCTTTGTCATGGAAAAGGAAGATCAAGGATGCCATGTTACAGGACTTCTCATGGGATGCTGAGTGCTATGACATTCACATTTCTGCGTACACGGCTATAAAGAATCTATGAAACGAGCAAATATGTATGCACATTATGTATATTCAATGAGTATAGCTAATTATGCATGCCGGTTGCATAAGTTATGTCTCCATCCATGAGGACCTAGCCTGGAGGTAATAAACTGGGAGAATAAGGGACTCAATTCAGTTGAAAAGCTTTTTTCATTTAGTATATAAAAGGAGATGGAAATAAGTGGGGATTAGCAGCCCGCTTGTTCTTGCTGTGAAGTGGCCTGATATTAAGATGAGCAGTGTCACTTGATAGAAAAATAATGTTATAAATTGTTGATATAAAAGCAATTTTTGATTTATTTTTATCCTCGTTTGCAGAATTAAATATCTCACGGATCCATCCCCTATTCCCTTTGGCATTTCCGTTTTCTGTCAGCCAGTGGATTGGTTTTAATTCTTTTAATAATTTATAAATGGACCTTGCTACCTTAGTGTGTGTGAGAACAAGGTTGTAATACTCCTGTAATTTTCTTTTTCATAGTAAATTACATGTTACCTAATAGAAATCACAGCGTGAAATAAGTGATTAGTGCTTAACAAGAAGTCATATAAATTGAGGCGCTTCTTAAATTAAAAATGAAAATCATAATCCGCTGTCGGGGAGGGTCAACACATTGACACTACTAAATGAACCGTGCTATGTGCATAATAAAAGGCCTTGATTTCTTACATAATAATCATGTAAGTTACTCACAATTATAAAGTTACACAAAACAAATTAAGTTTAATTTACTTAATATAACTTTGTGCTTATATGATGTATTATGTATGAGATCTCTTGCCTTAAGTGGAAAAGACATAACAGAATATCCCGTGTGGGTGACATTGGAGGAATGAGGGGGAGTGGATGGTTGTTGATTGCGTAAACACATAGAAACTGAAAAAATAAAACGAAAATAAAATTTTAAAATATAATTAAAAAAAAAAAGGGACAGAGAGATGTTGTCAGCGTCAAGTAACCGGAGTGATGATGTGGTCGATGTCGATCAGAATTCTCAACCCAATCTACCCATACAACAGTCGAAAAATCAATCTCTCTCTCATCGGCCTCCGCCTTTAGCTGAAGTCGAAATGGCCACCAGGTCCCTCTCAGAAGACTCGCCTCCAACTCCTTCTTGGTTCACTCCCAAACGGTATTTTACTTTCTTTTTTCTCATATCTTTTAGCGAATAATTTGAAAGAAATTTACGATCAACTTGTGGAGTTTAACTAGTCCGTGTGCTACTTTGTATGTTTAATTATGATTTGTGCGCGTTTGTGTGTGAATTACTGGTAATAGATGAGTTTAGAACTGTTAGGGCTTCGACTATTCGTGTATTATCTTAACGAAAATCTTAATGAAATTAACACTTGCTCTGTTCAAGATTATTAATGAAATTGAAAAGAAACTGTTGCTGCTAGAGTTATTGTAAATTGAAGAATGTGTTCTAGTAATAGAAATTGGGTCAGATTTAATTGAAAACTTGTTCTGTTACTTAGTATAAGTATAACCTCCATCACAGTTAAGTTTTAGATTATGAATTGGGTTACAATTATTTATTTTTCTTTCTGTTTCTTGTGGATTCGCATTAATTTAGTCTCTTAATTTGCAGTTTGCTCGTCATCTTTTGTGTGATCAACATGTTAAATTATGTTGATCGAGGAGCTATAGCGAGCAATGGTGTCAATGGGAGTCAAAGAACTTGCGATGATAAAGGAATATGTACTTCTGGTAGCGGGATTCAGTTAAGATTTACTTTAGGTTTTTGCTCGGTTGTGTGGCTCTGTTAAAAGTTATGTTCAGTGTTTATACATCCTTGTATCATATACTTGTCACATGATGAATTTGCATCTTAGTTTAATTTTTCGAACAACTGGTGGACTTTTGTATTCCAAGATTGCTTTGCATGTTATTGAGTATCAGCAACAGAGTTATCAATCCTGTTTTTCTTGTATGGTCGGATACCATCATTGTCTGGCCATATGGTAGTGTTCTTGTTACATTTGCTTGTTTGCAAGGGCAACTTGGGAATCACAAGCACCAGGCTAGGTTGGCAACCTTCACACAACACGCACAGCCAATTTTGCACATACCTACCTACATCTGCATTTTATCCAAATGGTGTATGCTTTATTGCATTGGAAGGACATAAACGTTCTTGTATTAGCAACTTCCATCCTTTTGGCTATCAGCTTTCAAAATTTTGGCTGGTGATTACTTGGTTTATATTTTCTTAAAGTACATGGTTCTTGCAGGGGTGATTTTAGGTTGAATAACTTCCAAGATGGTGTTCTATCATCTGCGTTTATGGTTGGACTGCTTGTCGCTTCACCAATATTTGCTTCTTTGGCAAAGAGGTGAACATCTTCACTAGATATATGGCTGATTTAGTCTGCTGTTCTGTATTTTGAATATAGGGAGAGATCAAGTGTGGGCAAGACTAGTGGGTTGGATGAAGGAACTGAAACAAGATACAGCTTCTAATAAAGAGTAGAAAATGCAAATAGATGCTGGCAAATGGACCACAATCAGTGCTTTCATTTTTTATTTTTAGTTCTGATTCTCTTTACCGTAATTGTTGATGCACTGCGATGCAGTGTGGAAGAGTTTCTTTGTTAAACGTCCTTTTGCATTCATGTATTATTATGCCTTATTGGCCTAATTTTGAAGAGAAGTATGAAAAAAAAAAATTTCTCTCTTTGAGAAAGCTAGCTGCTGGCAGTTCGGTAAATCTTTTAGAGTTTACTGTTACCCAATTGGTCTGTAGTTCTCATCGTTGTTCTCAATGCAGTCACAATCCTTTTAGGCTTATTGGTGTTGGATTATCTGTCTGGACATTTGCTACAGCTGGGTGCGGTAGTTCATTTGATTTTTGGTCTATCGCAATATGTCGCATGTAAGTTTTGACATTGTCCTGCTTTTGAAGCTTTTTTCTTTGTCCAATCATTGCAATTGTAATTTTTTCTGCTAAGCTTTTAGATACAATGTTGGTCTTCTTCTTTTAGGTTGGTTGGTGTTGGTGAAGCCTCTTTCATAAGTCTTGCAGCTCCATTTATAGATGACAATGCTCCTATTCCTCAGGTTGTTGGTTTTGTTTCTTTTCTTGAAGAATGTCTAAAGCTAGATTTTTCCTCTGTTTTTGCTCATTGCATAATTACTATAAGTAATTCTCTCTCATAATTCCAGAAAACAGCTTGGCTTGCAATGTTCTACATGTGTATACCAACTGGAGTTGCTTTGGGCTATGTTTATGGTGGACTTGTAAGTGTGCATGTTTGATTCACCGCTTCCACAGTCTTTTTATCTGGTTCTTTTCTGTTGTTTAAGTTATATCCTTTTCATTATCAGTTTATTTGTTGTATCTAGTCAATCATACTTTAATCTTTGATTGCTATTGTGCTTTTGAATTGATTTTGGCTCGATTAATTTTAGAAGGGTTTGGTTTTGTTTTATAGTTTTTTTTTTCATTTTCTTTTATTATTATTAATAACCATTCCAGATCTGGAAAAGCCCTCCTGATTGGTGGTTGTCCATAACAAAGATAAAGTCGTTCAACTTCTGAATACTTGTTTAGTTATATGCCTGAGTTATTTTTATTTTTTTTTGCTTTTCTGTCCTTATGGCTCTGTAATAAAAGAATTTTTCTGCAAATTGTCTTTGGCTTGTACTGGAGTAATTTTGATGTCCGTATCCCTTCTTTGAACTTGATGGTGTTAAACTTGTCGTCTGTTTTAGTGGTCCAATGTTTTTATAGGTACGTTAAGTGACAGTCCTGTATATTTCTCTCTCTCTCTCTCTCTCACGATCGTAAAGTTCGATGATAGTTATCTTCTTCTTATTCTCACTATTTAGGTTGGAAGCCATTTAAACTGGCGCTACGCTTTCTGGGGAGAGGCCATTCTAATGCTTCCATTTGCTGTTTTGGGTTTTGTCATTAAACCTTTGCAGTTAAAAGGTGTGTGTATAATGATTTATCATCCACCCTTCAGAAGGTTCTCAATATCTCTTGTTCCACATTAATTTACCTGTTATTGAACTACGACCACAGGGTTTGCTCCTGCTGAATCAGGAAAAGCTCAAGTTGTTGCTTCTGTCTCTGAAGGTACTGCTTGGTCTTCATTATTTTGTCATAATTATTTGTAAGTACTGCTGTTAGTTATTTTATTTTTTTGCCCGAAAAAATTTCTACAGTTTGTCCTGTTACAGAAGTTCTGAATTGCTTACTGTGTTGTCAACTGCTAGTAATTACAGTGAAGCTCCAAAAGTATAAATTCTTTTTATCTCCATCCTATACTGTTGGTTTCTTCATTCTTGAATTATTTTTCTTATTTTATCTTCTTAGGCGGGCTTTTGGGGGGGGGGGGGGGGGTCATTGCCTTTTCTGTTCCCTTCAAGCACTGATTCCTTCTGTTGCAGGTTCAGAGGCTTCAAACTTAAATGATCATGTGTCTGAAGATATCAGTGATCAAGCCTCTGAAAGAAGTATCAAGTGAGTGGCTTTTGAATGTTTGATGTACATTAAGCTATGCCTTACAAAGCAAAGGCATAAATGGAGAACCAATTTATACTTTATAATTGATTAATGGTTATATTCTTTTCCTGACGACAATCCTTCTATGTTGCAGGTCGATAGGTGAATCCAGATTTTTGAATCAGTTATCTCAATTTTCACAAGACACGAAAGTTCTTTTGCAAGAGAAGGTTTATGTTGTAAATGTTCTAGGTATCTGCCAGGTTCTCTCCTCAATGGCATCATGCATTCTTATTTTTATATTAATATCAATCCAATGGAGCACAAATCTTAATGATCTTGCTCGTCCTACTTTTTGTGGTTCCAAAACTTTAGTTACATTGATGTCTGGGAATCTATGTGTGGTTTATTTCAGATTATTTACAATGTATTGCAAACTTTGGATTTGTGGAGAATCTTTTAACTTTTTAAACTCTTTAATTTGTTGGCAGGATACATAGCATACAACTTTGTCATTGGAGCATACTCATATTGGGGCCCTAAGGCTGGTTATAATATTTATCACATGGTACTACAATGATACTTTTCTTTTTGTTTTTAGTTTTTCATTCATCTTATTGCATTACGTTGTAACCTGCTGCTGTTTAAAGAAAAATTGCTAATTTTCTTTATTTTTATTCTTCTTTTATTTTATATATTTATTTATTTTTTTGGTGTTTTTATGTTGACAAACTGATTACCGTTGACACTTTTTATAGAGTAATGCGGACATGATGTTTGGAGGGGTTACAATTGTTTGTGGAATTGTGGGAACCATATCTGGAGGCTTCATTCTTGATCAAATGGGTGCTACAATCTCTAATGCTTTTAAGGTGAGTTCTGTTGTATCACAAGTATTCTTAGATCATGTTATGGAAATGGCTTCCCTTTCTATGTTACTAGCTAAGTGTTAGAAGGAGAATGAATTTCTTTTAACTTTGTGGGATATTTTACCAAAGTTCGAAGAGGTAGCCATTTGTTTATGGGTTTATTAAATTTGAACTGGTATATGAATGTGTTTGAAGCTAAGTTCTTATTGCATTATACTTTTATTACAGCTTCTTTCTGCAGCAACATTTCTGGGTGCAATATCTTGCCTCACTGCCTTCTGTCTAAGTAGCTTGTATGGTTTCTTAGCTCTTTTCACAGTGGGTGAACTACTTGTCTTTGCCACACAGGTAATATTATAGTTGTCTTGTATGGAGATTTTATTGTCTTCAGCTCATGTTTTGCATGCTTTACATATGTCTTAAGGTTATACATAAAGAGCCAGACCTATTAAAAGTTTCTAGTAGTATTTTACCTTGTTGAAATATCTTGCATTTAACTGGTAATTTATTAAATCCTAGTTGGAATTCGTGGGGATTATCAAACTGGTGATCTGACTCCGGACCTTGCCCTTTACATAACTATATGGATACCTTATGTGGCCCCACTCAGTGCTGGTGTTAGTTTAAGCCATAACGTCAAGGTTTTCTGCAAAGGATTTTCACATATTGGTGATGTACATATGATATTAATCTTGCCCAATTATTGGGCCATTTCAGCATATTCCAGTATGCATCAGTAATGCAATGTTTAAACAGTTTCAATTCCACTAGTAAGGACACCTCTTTGTTCTTCTCATCCCAATGCAGGAGTTGCAGTCACATACTTGGTTCTAGCTTTTCAAATTCTTTAGGAATTTTCACAATGTGTTGATTTAATTTTTAAATTCCTTACAATTTATGTTGCGTACTTGTTTTATCAATTAGATTCTGATATCTCTTTCTAGGCCCCTTTCTGATGTTTGTTTTTTGTTCTTTCATCCAATATGGTTATTTTTTCTTTTCTTTGGTCCAATGTGGTTATTGCTGTATGCTAACTTCATAGCAATGATGTGATATGGATATAACGTTGTGTGCTAGATCTATAGTTATTTGTTACCGTTGTTTTCTGTTTTATATTTTCTTTTTCCCTTTTTTCTTCTTTAATCTTTCTGTGTCATATCCTTAAGTAGCACCTATTTCAATTCCCATTCCTTAAGTTGAGATCAAAGAAAATGTCCATCTTAATGGTGTGTTTGCTTTCTTTAATTTTATGCAATCATTAGGAAGGTGTTGGTGCAGTTGAGCTTGAACTTTTTCTTTACTTTTGTTCAAGGGACTTAGGGTTCGTACTGCATTTTGGCATCATTTTATTAACAGGCTTTATTCTGGTCCAAATTGTTTTTTTCTTTTAGCCTAACTACTTATGCTGACTATTATGCTTTATTGGCTCAGTATATTCATGTTGATGGAGTATTTTATTGGACTATCATTATTATGAAATTTTACCAGTTAACTTTGGCTTGGTAATTCTGAGTCACTCTCTTCTCATGGCATTGCTTTTTGCAGGCTCCAGTTAATTATGTGTGTCTCCATTCTGTCAAACCAAGTCTGAGAGCATTATCAATGGCTATATCCACTGTCTCAATCCACATCTTTGGTGATGTTCCTTCCTCGCCACTTGTTGGTGTCCTCCAGGTGTGCCTTTAAAGTTCTGGTCACTCATATTTTCGGGGTTGTTAAGAGTAGTATTTTGTATTGATGATATCTGAAGTGTCTGGTTCTGATGCATGAATTAGTATGATATATTAGTCTTTTACATTGATTTCGTGATTAAGTGTTTTTAAGAGTGCTGATAATACATATCACTTTCATCCTTGACCAATGCTGTCTGAGATGCCATACCGTCTAAAGTGCTAATAATTCTAAGGAAAATTGACTGCAGTGCAAGAGATGTATTTTATTGGTGGATGTTTAGCTACATGGTGCTTGTAAAAAGGTGTTGTAGAATTATATGAGAAGCCATTTGCATGTAAAGGAATTGTGTTGCTATGCTAATTAACTGGTTAAAACTAAAAAGGGAATTTTGCAAACTTATGAACTGCAAGAATAAGTTCCATTTATTTCGAGGAATTAAATCAGGTTATAGAATGGTCACTGTATTGATTGAGAATCCCAGTATTTTGGTTCCTGTTACTACCTTCATGCTGGCATATTCTGGTGTCACTTCATTATATCTATTAGCTCACTATCTCTGCTTGGTGTTACTTAATATTGCAGTATTTACTTTGGTAAAATAATTGAGGGTGACTGTTGCTTGAAGCACCAATGAATTTTCTGTTTAAGGGAGGTAGCTTATACATTGTGTGGCTTACCTACCCATAGCATTTAGCTTATTTCATTTTATATTTTCAGCTTTTGATTGTTTTTGTGAATCATTTTGACTTAAGCGAATGCCTTACTCAGGATCATGTCAACAATTGGAGAAAAACAACACTTGCTCTGACATCTATATTTTTTCTTGCTGCTGGGATATGGTTTGTAGGTGAGCAAAAGTGTTTATTGGTTATAACTAGTATGTCTTGACTAAGTATTTGTATCCCTTTAATGTTTGGGTCAGCATATGCCTCATATATAACTGATTTTAAACGGTCAAGAATTATACATATAGAAATTTAAAATATAAAACTGAATCTTTAATAGTTGAAGTGAGGATCAAGCTGCATCATATTGTTATATTTCTTTACTTACACTACCCAATGACTTCTTGTAGCATTTATTTATATTGATCTGACCATTAAATCAAATGCATTCCTATAATCTGCCATGCGTGTTAGATATAGTTGTAATTGCATATTTATAGCCATCTGAAACATAAACATTACGAACTGTTATTTTTGGTTTACTGCAGTCAGTTGACCCCTAGGGATGTTTGGTAGTATTGACGTCTAACAGTTAATTTTATGAATTCTGGATCCTATTAAAAGTTTGACTGGTGTACATTTAAGTTTTGCACCAGCTGCACTCTGATGTTAAATATACACTGAAATTCTTTGTAAAATACCATATTGGATTGATCTATAGTGTTCTCTTTAACTATACAGCATATAGCATGCACAAAAATTTTTCTGTGTTTGTTGTCTGATGTTGTTATAGAATGTTTGGGTGCTGTAGAGGTTTGTGGGGCTGTAGTATGAGAGTCTCTGAACTTAGCAAAGTGGAATGGCTAACTGTTGGAAGCGATATTGATATTATTGTATATAATGTAGCCAATCAACTGTATTCTGCTTTTGTGTAGTACAGCTTGGCTTAGGCCGCCGCCAAGTCCATGTGGTTTAATGCAAGTATTTTGTGAGTCATGTTATATTTTCTTGGGAGGATGAAATTTTTTAATGTGGTCATATGTGACTGTTATGCACCACCTTGGTATGCAAATCCAGAATATGGCTTAACAACATAATTCTAGGAAACTTCTGTGCCCAGTGTCAATATGAACTGTCTTTCAACCACTTACCCCCCTCGCCTTCCCCCAAGTTCTGACGCTGATTGTCTGGCCCAGAGTCAATATTAACCGTCTTTTGCCCACTTCCCCCATACCCCAATCACCCAAGGTCCAACCCTGCTGCATGCCATTACCAAGTAGTTTTTATAATCCATGACAGCAAATCCCTGTCATGAACATTAAAAAAAAAAAAGATTTCGACCTTTGTAGTCTGGATGTCTTTTCTATCTGATTCGAGTTTAATAAAGTTGTCTTACACGACCTTTTTGACAGGGATTTTTCTGAAGAGCATTGACAAGTTTAATGAAGATGGTGAAAATCAAATCTCCGTAGATTCAAAGGCCAATATGAAGCCTTTGCTTGAAGGGAATGGGGACAACTTATGATTACATTTGCAACTGTGCCTACATCTTGTGTGCTTCAACAAAAAGGAATGCAAAGTTGCTAATTTGCTTCCACTTGTTTACTGGTTAGCGAATTTAAAAATTTATTTTGGTTGGTTTTGTTAGGCATCTGAGAAGTTGGGGACTGGACGAGAACAGGGTATTGCTGGGAAGGGATCCCTATACTTTCTGAATATTGTATAGCTTTCGGAGCATGGTTTTCAGAGAAATATGATTTAACAGAAAGTCTGATGACAATGTAGAATAGCTCCAAAACGGCTGTATGTGGAGGAGGCATTCTGGTGCTACTTTGAAGTGTTGGTCAAGCCATCTTGCAATCAAAGTGTCTTTCTTGGTATGTGAATAGCATTGGTGTACTTTAACTGAAATTGCAATCAGCTTGTATGTAGTGACGACAACAGTTGGGACTCGAACTAAAACTATATCGAATTCACCTGTATTTTTACAATTGTAATTGTTAAAAAATTAAAATAAATAAAATAAATAACTCTTTTATTAAAATCATGTGTTATTAAACATACTAGATGATGTGTCATTTATCATGAAATTGAACAGGCAATAAAAACAACGTGTCGTTTACAATTTAATCCATAAACGACTAGTCATTTAGAGGGTGCGTTGGTGCATATCAATAATACAAAGCACAAATTGAAAGCAACCAATATGTTCAAATTTCAAATGTTTTTTTTTTCAACCATAGGATCATAAAAAAATATGAATAATGGAATATTAAAAAAGTTGATATAATTTCTTTTTTTATCATTGGTATTTAGAAGAGTACAATTGACGATATTTATTTTAATCAGATTAATCAGATCGGATCAAATTTAATTGGATTTTAATTTTCATCGGTTTTGATTATATTGATTTTCAATAAGTGATTGGATCCAATACATGGTGGGTTAGACTTAGATTGGTATTGAACACCCGTATCGCAAAGCTATATTTATATGATTGGAGTTTATTATGTTGTTATTGTAATTGATTATTAGTACAAGGAATTGTTTTAAAAAATTATTAAAAACATGTGGAATTAAACAAAATAGATGTTGCTTCATTTATCAAAAATAGTCAAGCCTTCACATCATCTATCTAATTCAAAACTAATAATCATTTATGTTTTAATGCATAAACGACGGTCGTCTAAAAGATATGTTAACGGATACTAGTTATGCATGTCAATTGTAAAACTGAGCAGGACGACATGTCCTTTTTTTTTTTTTAAATTAAGTGAAGGACATGTCATTGTAGTGTGAAACTATAAACGACATATCATCTAGTATATACGTCAAATAATATTGTTTATGCACTAATGACAAATCTCTCTCTTTAAAAAAAGATAAAAATTGAAAGGCACCAATGATATAAAGAGAAAAATTATTAGAGTTTATTAAAATTATTTTCATATTCTCAATAGGTGGTAACTGAGTAATTTGGTGAGATAAAGTGAGAGGGGTCAAACTCGAATATCATCATTCTTGCAAAATAGAAAATCCAATGTTATTAGATTGATTTATATATAGACCAATGGTTCAAATCTAATATAAGCATATCCAATTAACTATTTTTAATTTTCTTTATTTATTATTTAAAAAAATTACATATCACCTTTATATTTTACTTGTTAATAAAATAAAACCTAATTTAAAAAAAATGAACTGCAAAATAAAAAATTGTTCATTTATCATTTCTACCAAAGATAGCATGTTTTAAATTAATAATCCGGGCCCCGGTTTCCCTCAGTTGCATGCACATCGTGGGTAGAAATAAGGGTAGGTAGATCATAAAGGTGGTACCACAGTTTTGCACCATAATTTTACTCCGGTATGTTAATTAAATTAAATGGGATGAACTTAAGAGCATATTATGATGATGATGATTGGGATACGCCTGCGGTGTCACACTGTCATGGTCCCTCAACTGACGACAGTCAATATGTTTCTCAGCTGCATTCAATAGTCAACCATTTGTTTGGTTGCAGTAAATTAGTTAACAGTATCATATCATATCATATCTATTTATCTGAAATACATCGTCTTCCCCGGTCATCACCTGACTTGATTGGCGACAGCTGTGCATTTAATCTCTCCTATCGATAGAAAAGGAAACCAATCAGTAAGACCAAGTCCACGAGCATTACTATTCCAAACACAGCATACACACGTGTGATGCCACTTAACCCGTGAACAATCCTAGAGAGAACAAAAATCACCATCACAAGTTCACAACGCAAATAAGCATAAGAAATGGCTCATTTGGTTTTGGATAAATACTCATTTGGTTTTTGTACTTTTAATTAAATAATTATTTAATTCTTATATTTAAAAAAAAAAAGTATTTTAACACATCTATGTTATTAAATATATTAAAGTACAGTTCTTTTTTTTTTTTACAATAATACCTTCACAAAACTACTCTTAGAGATATTAATAAAAAACAATAATTTATTAAATTAATCTCAAGAATAACATAAAATTTTACACAAACTTATATACTATTATTTTACTTTTAGAATTAATTTAGTATATTAATTTTTTATAAAATAATTATTGATAAGATTGTTATAAGGATATTAAATATTACTTTAAATTGGATTATATTAATTAATTTATAAATAAATTACTAGTAAAATTGTTATACACATGCAAAAAACACTAATTATTTTCCACTTATATTTATTCATTAATTTTTTTATAGATAAAATAATTTATGTTAAGAATATTATTGAAAGGTTATTATAGTAAAAGAAAATAAAAAGAAATGATAAGAATGTATAAAAATATTTTTAACTATAAAAATATTTTAAAATATAAAAACAAATCAATACTTAAATTAAAAATACAAAGTGTAAACAATCTTTTAGTGTTGATCCAACCAAAAGTAACCCACACGAGAACGACAAAAGAAAAAACAAAAACAAACTGTTGGTTTGCAGCAACTAGACTTTCTAACCACAACATTTTCAGAAAGGCGTCTATTTTCAAAGCCATCCAACGGTCACAATCCCACCCGGCCACATTTCATCTTCCTCCTAAATTTACATAATAAACACCTCTTCTTCTCCCATTTGACATTTACTCGTTTCTCCACTTTTCTTTTCATTACACGGCACTCACCTCATCTACTGTACACCGACAATCCACCTTATCATTTTCACCCGCTCGTACACTAATTTTTATATAAATTTATTTTATATAAATTAATATAATATAATATAATAAAATTAATTAAATTAAATATCTCTTAATTTATATAATTTATTTTTATTATTTTATATTTTATTCAATCAATAAATTAATATTATCTTAATTTATATAAGATAAATTTATATAAAAAAATAAATTTATATAAAAATTTATTGCTGAATTATCACTCATTTAAATTTATAACGCTTCCATGTAAAAATTTAATTAATAAATTAATATTACGTCAATTTAAACAATATAAATTTTTAAAAAAATTGTAGCTAAATCATCACTGTTATAATTTTGTAACGTTTTCATACAATTTGTCACAACTCTCTCTCTCTTCTCACCAAATTTCTCCCCTCATTTCCTACTTTTTGATTTAATTTAAAGCTGGAAATATCTTCTACTTTAATTTCTTGAAATGTAGGTCTCTTCAAGAACCATTGGCAACGTTTAGTTGGTACATTGTTAAATGACTGCTTTGTATCATCATCATCATCATCATCATCATTAGTATTATTTTAAAACTTTTACAAAAGCTGAATATTCTACAATGAAGCTTCTTTGATCCGTTTTCTGCTTTTCTTTTATACATTTTTGTCATTAGTCTTAGGGTTTGGGGTTTTGAGCCCTTGAGCTCTTCAAATCCTGTTCTGCATTGGCAATTTGAACTCTGTTAGGGTTAAATATAAGCTTTTCGTGTGATTGTGAAAATCAATGTTGCCCAAAAATGCCGGGTATTAGTGCTCCAGCTACGAAGAAATCAACTACTCTCACAGTTTAGTCTTCCTTGCTTATGCTAAATTACATTCCATCTTTTTCACTATTTTGCTTAGTGTGCTGAACTGAACTATTTGGGCTACAGGTTGCTATAAAATGTAGGCCATTAACAGAGAGAGAACAGGGCCGTGATATTGTCAGGGTAAAACACGACAAGGTATGTGACTGTGACTCTGTGTGATTGGTAAATTCAATTGTTTTTCATCCAGATTTTTGTTGTATGTTTTTCACATTGAAAACATAAGGGATTAAATAATATTTAACGTATGTAATAATCGGTTGGTTGGTTGGTTTTGTAGGAGGTGGTTGTTTTAGACCCTGATTTCTCCAAGGACTACCTTGATCACATACAGAATAGAACTAAGGAAAAGAACTATTGCTTTGATCGTGCATTTGGTCCTGGATGTACAAACTTGGTATATTCCATTTACTTCAGTTTTATTTGCATCCAAATTTGTGGCTAAAGCCTGCATCAAATCAAATGTATAATTGGCTGAGTGGTGGTTTTTGTTTACTATGCTTAATATATTTTGTAGGACGTGTATACAGCATGTATATCTTCTGTAATCTCCGGCGTTGTTCAAGGTCTCAATGCAACAGTGTTTGCATATGGTTCAACTGGAAGGTATTATCCATGTTGTCTGCCAGGGGTTGCTTTTTACTTCTTGTTTTCCACCAGCTGAAGCAATTCCACTTTGCCAATTGAATTTAGATAGTATATGCTAATTTGATATCACGAATTTACTCTTCTGTTATGATTTCGTGCTGTCTATTTGTTATTGTCTCTTTAATGGAATCTAAATTCTTATTTTTGTACAGTGGTAAAACATATACGATGGTTGGGACAAAAAGTGATCCTGGACTAATGGTTCTTAGTTTGCATACAATTTTTGACCTTATCAAAAAGGACAAGAACTCTGATGAGTTTGAAGTTAGTTGTTCCTATCTCGAAGTTTATAATGAAGTAAGCATGCCTTTTCATTGTGATTTTTTAGTGTTGCCCAATGTGTTTGATATGAAGTTAACTTTGATCTTTCATGATTTAGGTTATCTATGATTTGCTTGAAAAGTCATCAGCTCATTTGGAGCTTAGAGAGGATCCCATGCATGGGATTGTTGTCGCTGGGCTGCGATGTATCAAGGTTCATTTTCTTCTATATCTATATAGCAGTCAATTATAATTAATGCGTTGAATAACGTTCATTGGAGAGTTTCTTGACATTCTCAGTGTAAACATTGAAGGGTTCCACTGTAAGTCACAAAATGTGCAACTATTGGGTCTTGGCAGGTTTGCCAACTATTAACAAGGAAAGGAATTAGCTGCTTATTGGTGGTAATCTGTATTAAAATTATTAGTTAGTGAGCACCTGCATTTGTTTATTTATTATGTAGAATTGGTATGCATTTGCTTGGTATTAGCTGGTCCATGATATCCTGATGTTTATTGTGGAACTCTACAGAAACTGTCAAATTTACTTACCGTCATTTTAATTTTTAAGGAGCGCATAATATAATAAAGTTCCTCTGATATTTTTCTTTCCTCCCAATATAAGGTGAACAAGTTCTGTTGCATTTTACTTTATCTTCTTCTTTCTTTTTGGTTTAAACCGTATGATTTTGTTTTGCTTTGATTCAGGTCCACTCAGCTGATAAGATTCTTGAACTTTTGAATTTGGGGAACAGTCGACGGAAAACAGAAAACACAGAGGCCAACGGAACTTCCTCAAGGTGAGCAGTATCTGAATTTTGTTTACTTACTACAGACTTATGGTTCTTTTCATATTAAGCTTTTGTTAAACATCTTTTTTTTTTTTAATTTATTATATTCTTAAATAGTAGGAGGGTGGGAAAAACCTAAATTGGTTTATTTGTCCAACGTCCCCCAAGATTCGAACTTGGGTGGCAAGCCAAAAAATGAAAAAGAAAAAAACTGTTTGAAACCACTTGGTCAAGCTTTTATTGGCAAAACATCTTTTTTTGTTTTCTTATTTTGGTGACTTAATTTCCTCGTGTTCTTCCATATTCAAACTTTTTTATATTCCACATTTATCCTTGTTTCTGCTATCTACAGCATTGTTCTAAATTTATTGCAATTTTTTTTTTCTCTCAGAACTGCACCATCCATAACCCAAATTACTGCCAAATCCACAAAAATGGTGTGTAGAGGGAAACGTCTTTTGCAGCTTCATTTTTCAATCTTCATGCTTAGAGCCTTTAAGAAAAATCCATGTTATGAGGGAGAAAATCCTTTTGATTTTTGGCTGAACGGGGTAAACTTAAGATGCCTGTATTTCTGAAGGTGAAGACCATGATAATAAGCTTTTTGACTGGATTTTTATCTTCAAGCACAACTATAGTTCAATTTTCTAAATAATAAATACTTAGATAGTAATTACAAGCAGTGAAAAAGTGAAAGGACACGCTTTTAATTGTGCAAATAATAAGAAAAGGAGATAAATTGGAACATTCTCTATTAAGACTTTTCATATTTCCATGACCTCATACAAAGAGATTTTTGTGCAATCAGATCACATGCAGTTTTGGGGATTACGGTGAAGAGGAGACAAAAAACTGAGTACTGTAATCAAGTAATGCGAGGAAAACTCTCTCTTGTGGATCTCGCCGGCAGTGAACGTGCTTCTGAAGCAAATAGTGGAGGCCAGAAGTTAAGAGATGGAGCCAATATTAACCGTTCTCTTCTTGCTTTAGCAAATTGCATTAATGCTCTAGGAAAACCACAGAAGAAGGGACTTGCTTATGTTCCTTACCGGAACAGGTACCTCATGGTATTTATTATTGGCCTAAGCCCACCATGTTGATGTAGTTAATCTGTGAACACTTTTGCAGCAAACTGACACGTATCCTTAAAGATGGTCTGAGTGGCAATTCTCAAACTGTTATGGTAGCAACAATATCACCAGTAGATAGTCAATATCATCACACTCTGAATACCTTGAAATATGCTGACCGGGCTAAGAAAATAAAGACACACATCCAGGTGAAGCTTGTTTATTCTTTTAGATTCTCTGTGAATAAGGATTATTCACAAAGCCTGAAAGGCTCTATTTTTTGTGTTTATTTATTTACTTATTTCTCTTCATTTAACTCCATGTGATTAAATGATTTTCTGTTTGCATGAGCTGTTGCTTGGTGTCTTACAGTTTATTTTTAAGGTAGTAGGAAAAACAATTTCTGAATTTCATAATGTATGTTGTTTTGTTTATGGAATTTATAAGCTACGAATTCCAATATAGCTTCTATATGTTTCTACGCTGCAGCAGCTTGGTTTTGGTAGCCTTGTATCTGCAGGCTTAGTTCATGTGCTATACATATAAACATACATAAACCATGCTCTCTCTCTCTCTCTCTCTCTCTCTCTCTATGTATGAATAGCTGGAATAGCATTTTTTTCATTTTCAATTATATATAATGGTCTCTTTCTCATATTATAATGAAGGCAATTGTTTACTTTTCAGAAAAACATTGGCTCAATTGATACCCATGTATCAGACTACCAAAGGATGATTGACAATCTTCAGGTTAGTTGGTAAATGGCTTTATCTGTAAGTTAGATAGCACTTTCTGTACATCAAATAATGAATTCTTTGATATACAGATCGAGGTTTGCCGACTGAAAAAAGAACTAGCTGACAAAGATTCACAGCCAAGTGTCAAGCCTGCTGAAAAAGCTGCAGATGATGAGCTGTCTTGGCTAAATGTTTTAAGCCTGGAAATCAGTGAAAATGCTCAAGAAAGGATAAACTTGCAGAAGGCTTTATTTGAGCTGGAGGAAACCAACCTTCGTATCCGTGCTGAACTACAATACCTTGATGATGCTATTGCAAAAAAGCAGGTTTGTGCCTGATTTTCCATGCAAATCATCTTTTTGAAGTAACGTTTACTTTATTAGAACAAAGAAATGTAGAAGTTTTGTGTAATTTATTTTATTGGTGTGCCTTTTCTATCAGGCTATTGGAAAAGATGATGCAGTTGTAGAAGCTTTGAAATCAAGGAGGCAAATCATTCTTGATAACATACGTGAGAATGATGAGGCTGGTATCAACTACCAAAAGGTGATATTTCTAATGATGTTGGGGCTTAGAAGAATTATAGCTTTTGTTAGTATATAAACACACCACCAATTTTACTCCTTATAGGAGATTGAAGAAAATGAGAGCCGTCGATGTGAACTCCAAAAAATGATAGATGAAGCCATTAGTAGCAATGGAAACAAAACCTACTTGCGCATTCTCAGCCAATACAGGATCCTGGTGAGTAGAGTTTAAGTTGGTCAGTGCACTAGAGATTAACTAGCATGTGTCTCTGGCCATAGAAGAGTTGTTTTTGGTATCTGCTTTTCACATTTTAAATTACAAATAAATGAATAAGCTAGTTGCTAGTATCATCCTGGACAAGAATAAAAAATACTCAAAGCTAATGTCAATAGTTTGAAGGTTTGATAGATATTTACATGTTATTTTTGGCATGACATAATTATTTGTTTTATGCTAAATGGCTACATCTCTGAAGAGGATGAGTTCTTACTATTTTGTTAAATTCAGTTCAGGCAGAATACAAAGTCATGGATTCATCTGGCTGGCTTTACTTGCAGTTTTGAGAACTTTCTAATGGAACCTTGCTGTTGTATTGCATTGATGTAGGGAATGGCTAATATTGAGCTTCAGTTTGAAATGGCAATGAGGGATCAGGTCATTCACAACCAACGGGCAGCACAGAGGCAGTTGTGGAACTTGCTCATGAGATCAGGAGTGGATGAAAAGCATTTACTGGATCTTGCAGCCAAGCACGGAATAACAATTGAAGATTGGTCAATGGATTCACATGTGGGGCTTCCTGAGAGGAAGAAGTCAATGGATTTTTCTCCAGGCAGATATACTCGTAGTGGATGTAGTCCTTGTATTGGGCAGTTATATTCTAGATCTTCTTGCATCTTCCAGCATCATGAAGACTTCAGTTCAAGGTTTTCTCCTGCAGGGCTCTGGGATCCAGCTCGTACTGTCTGTAGGGAGGAGCATCGTAGATCCTATTACTTTTTGTCTCATGATCACTCCCCATCAACATATCTAAAGCTGAGGAACTGTAGTGAGCAATGGATTGATACCACGCCAGGTTCGTGGTTCGAAACTCCTGGTAAACACTCTCAAGATTTTCGTAGTTCTTGTCCAGAGATCAGAACTCTGGCTTCACCTTTCAGTGAAAGCTATTTACCAGCTTCCCATCACAGTGCTGATTTTTGTCAGCTGTTTAAGGTATACCTGCAATTATTTGATTCAACTTTCAAAATTTTATTAAGGAATCAACATGGTTCTTTGTCTATGTTTACTGTGATCATTAGCGCGTATGTGAGGTTTGATATTTTACTTTTATGTCATTAGTGCATTTCCAAAAGATCTCCTCAGCTGGACAGGATGACCAATTTGTCATTTCTTTTAACATGTTGTTGTCTCTGGACAGGATGTATGGAACATTACGAAAAGGCAAAATCCGCTTGAGGGTCCTCAATTTGAAATAACTTCCAGCCCAGATTTCTACAGAGAAAAAGTGACGGGTCATTGTGAAACAACCCGAGTTGCTGGGTACAACCCATTGGAGCAGAGCTCTAGCATACATTGCTCGAACCCTATATCTCAAAATACTGAATCCTCAAACTGCCCGAACTTATCTTGCATTCCTTCATTTGATGCCAATGGGTCAAATTTTTGTTTCCCTTAGCCCTGAAACCCAGGGCCACTCCCGATTTGTATAGCTGTCCTGTATTCTACTTCCTAGTGTCTTTCCTCCTCTGCCTTGCCATTTATTTATTTTTTTTTCCTTTTTCATTTTTCTCCAACGTAAATATGTGTAATTTCGGCATAATTCCTCTTTTAGGTGGAATCGGCGGGTAATTATTTATTATTATTATGATTATTAGTATGTCCAATGCAGAGGCAGTAGAGGGAGAGCGGGCGGGATTTTAGCATG
Source organism: Citrus sinensis (assembly GCF_022201045.2). Taxonomy (NCBI): domain Eukaryota; kingdom Viridiplantae; phylum Streptophyta; class Magnoliopsida; order Sapindales; family Rutaceae; genus Citrus; species Citrus sinensis. The sequence continues at coordinate 4,928,833 of NC_068562.1, read as the reverse complement.
TGACTAGTTACATAGAGACATTCTGACACGTCAAATTTCCGATGAAGTGTATTTGTGTTGCCGTGCCTGTATATATTCGCCAAGATTACAGATTAGTTTGGACGGTAAAATCAGTTGCAAGAAACTACCTACTTTGTTGCTGTTTACTGTCTTTTGCAGTTTTCCAAGTATCAAAGGTATTCACATAATAGAACAGTGCGGATTGCCAAATTTTTAAATTGAACCATTCCCGAATATTGGTTTGGTATGTATATGTATTTGCGTATCTGTTGTTGCCAAACCAGTTGACATGTGTAAAACTCTCAAAATTGATCTTCAATTTAGTCGTAGGTTTGTGGTAAATTCAGTAACCGATGGTAGCTGACTGTGCTTAGAAAGTATTAAATTAAATTTTATTATTTCTTAGTGATCTGAAGTAGTTAATCAATTGTAAAAATAAATGAATGGTATAATAATATACAGAATATTTAATTGGTCTTTGTTTAGGATACAAGGGTCCAATATAAACCCCCAGAACTTTATACTAGGTCATGTCATCCCAACGGAGGTGAGCAAATAAATTTGTGGATGAGAAATCCCTGTGCAGGCAGTAATAATGTAGTTGTACATTGAACAGAAGGCAATCTGCCGCTGCCGCGTGCTTTCTCAGCCATTGTCATTATTGTCTCTGGAGAATCCTTTCAGCCCCAAAACCCCCCGTTAAATTAAATTGAAAAAAAAAAAAAATGTCATCAGACCAATCGTTAGAATCCTTCAGGCCTTACACCTTAACCCAAACCCTAAACGGCCACCTACGCGCCATCTCCTCTGTCAAATTCTCCCACGATGGCCGCCTCCTTGCCTCTTCCTCCGCCGACAAAACCCTCCTCACCTATTCGCTCTCCAGTATTTCTAATTCCGATTCTACCCCTCCCTCTCCTCTCCAAAAATTCACCGGCCACGAACAAGGCGTCTCCGACCTCGCCTTCTCCTCCGACTCCCGCTTCCTCGTCTCAGCCTCCGACGACAAAACCATCCGTCTATGGGACGTCCCCACCGCCACCTGTCTCAAAACCCTAATCGGCCACACCAATTACGTCTTCTGTGTCAACTTCAACCCTCAATCCAATATGATCGTCTCTGGCGCTTTTGACGAGACTGTCAGGATTTGGGACGTTAAGACCGGAAAATGTCTCAAGGTTTTGCCTGCCCACTCCGATCCTGTCACCGCCGTTGACTTTAATCGCGACGGCACCATGATTGTCACTAGCAGTTATGATGGACTCTGTAGGATTTGGGATGCCAGCACCGGACATTGTATGAAAACGCTTATTGATGATGAAAATCCTCCAGTTTCCTTTGTTAAGTTTTCGCCAAATGGAAAGTTTATTCTTGTTGGAACTCTCGATAATACTTTGGTAAGTCAGTCTTTCATTTTTTTCGTTTTAACCCTTTCATGCATGTGAATTAGCTAGAAAGTTTTCATTTTAAGTTGATTCTGAAGAGCTAGAATGTTTCAGTGAGTTAGGAACTTGGACTTGTATGGGAAGGCAGCCAGGGATTCCGTTTTTGCCGTGACTGATTTTTATTAATATTATGTAAATCAGAATTTAAAAAAAAAAAAAATTTGGTGGGAAGATTTCTGTTAATCTCTAAACATGAGAACTTTTATGAAGCCCTAGGTAATAGGATAGAAACCAAGATGGGGTGAATGCAATATTTTATTTTATCATTCTGAAAAAATTTGTTCCTTCCGAAATTATCTGTAAGTTACATTTTATTTTGTATGGATAGCTGCAACTCTGTTGTTTTCTCCTTATGTTTCTGCAAGGATTTGTCAAAATTGTGATATATTTTGCATGTGAAACTATATTTAGTTTCTGAAATGTGACTCACTAATTTTTACAACTGGGTTTGTCAAAATTGTGATATTTAATGTCATCAGTGAGTAGAAAGAATAATGTGCTCACATGGGGATGAAGAAAAACCTTGTTACCATTATAAGAGGGGTTAAAGTTTTTACCGGAAGTATCACTGCAATTTGGTTCCTTTTCAGGGGAACTGGGAATCCCAAAAGATATACCGTTTAGGGCATTGATTGGTTTCCCTTAGCACTGAACACTGTATATCCTGTCAATTGTTACTTTGTAGCTTGTTTCATGTACATCTATATGTGTTCTCAATTGGTTGTTTGTGGGCACATCTCCCAGCAGTTAGGGAGATTTCTACAGGCATGTGAAGTGGTACCTTGTATTGTTAGATTCAATTATGGGTTATATTTTTTTCTAAGGGAAATTTGAAAATGCGTGCTTGCTTTTATATTCAACAAATATAACAAACAATCCATATGGAATCCCTTAGATATCTCTGGTCCATTATAGACATCCATTTTTACATTTGACATACAGTTTCTAGTTGCTGTCCCTCCTGCCTTTTGTTCATTATTGTGTTTCTTTTGTTATCGTGCAGAGACTTTGGAACTATTCAACTGGCAAAATCCTGAAGACATACACCGGCCATACCAATTCGAAGTACTGCATATCATCCACCTTCTCCGTGACAAATGGGAAGTATATTGTTAGTGGTTCTGAGGATAGTTGTGTGTACTTATGGGAACTTCAGTCCCGGAAAGTAGTTCAGAAATTAGAAGGTCACACAGATCCTGTCATATCAGTGGCATCTCACCCCACGGAGAACATTATTGCATCTGGTGCACTTGACAATGACAGGACCGTGAAGATTTGGACTCAGGAAAAGGAATGAATTGCTTCGCAGTTAAGAATTCTCTCGAAATTATTGCATCTATCACACTATTGAAGAGCTGAGTTTCTCCTCTGTCCTTCTCAGCGCTATTTTTAGCTGAAATAGATTCTTATATTGTAGCTTAATTCGGCAACTACCCTTTTCGGTCATGTATCTATGAACTTCCTTTCTTTGACATCATATGGACACATATGCCCAGTATTTATATTTATGTAATCTTTGGGCAAATGGAAATCGGTAATATTGATGATGGGAAGCCAATCAAACCCAAATGTTAACCGTTCTGTTTTTACTGGGCATGTCAAGGCTTGTAGCTGGCTTTTGGTTCGATTGAGGATTGCCTTTGGAATTGAGGTTGGGCAACTGTAGTTTTTAAGTTACAACACAAAAATGTTTAATAAATACTAACTGCTGTAATTTAAAAATTATGTTGATATAATTTTTTACTTGTATGATGAAAAATTTATAATGTTTTTAATAATTTTGTCAAAATTAATTTTTAAAATTTATATTTACTATATATTATGAATATTTGTTTCTTACAGTTTTTTTCATGACAGTTGTAGTTTAAAAATTTCAGCATCTCAATTTTAAATAGAACTTGAATAAGTTTAAATGTTCCATGTCGATGCTATAAACTTTTACTCATTCTGTTCAATAGTCAATATTGCCCTCTGTAGTTTGGCCAAATGGTTTGTAAGTAAATTTATCTAACTAGCCATTTAAATTTGAATTCTAAAGGAGGGATTTGAATCCTCAACACCATCGTTCGTAGCCATGTGCTCTAATCCTTTGAACTACAGGGCTCGCCCCGTCTATACTAGCTTTGTTCTTGAGAGTAACCTAAAAAAGAAGAAATATTTCCTCTCCTCAGCCATTTCCATTTCGGGTTAAGAAGATGTGAAAGCACCTTTCTCTCTATAAGAACACGGTGCGTTACGAGGTGTAAAGTGGGAGAGAAGGGATTTCATAATTGGGGTTTTGAATAAGACGACCTTTTCATTTTGAATTTTTTTTTTTTCATATTGCAAAAGTAATAAGAATGAGAGGTGTTAAGCTTTTTATCATCCTGGCGTCGAATTATTTTGCCGCAAGACCTCCCCTACAATATCGTCACCGCAATAAAGTTTACTATAGAAGTTAAAGAAATCGAAAAAAAAAAAGTAAGTAAACATTCCCTTTTGTAATGTTTTGAACCAATTAATTTGTCCATAGAATTTGAAAATTATTAAAAAAAATACATTTTTTATTTGAAAATAGAATTAAATCATACTAGAAAGTTTCGACTTTCTTTTTATTTTTATTATTTTTCTTTATTCCCATAATGGAGATTCTTATTTTCCCCATCTCCCCACCATAAACAATAAGATTTTTTTTTTTATTTATATATTTTAGATTTAGGTCTTTTGATTGATGCTATAGAAGAGGGAAAAAAAAATCGTTAGGGAAACAAAAAGGAGCTTTAATTGGGGCTTAATTCAAAATATGGTTTTTGGGGGTGGAATTTGTGGCGTCAACCTATAGGGTTTATCGTTTTTCTAATTTCTTCCCTAGCGGAATGCGAGAGATTACCTTTTGATTTACCAGAAGCGGAAGAAGAATTAGTAGCCGGTTATCAAACCGAATATTCAGGAATAAAATTTGGTTTATTTTACGTTGCTTCCTATCTAAATCTATTAGTTTCCTCCATAAACTTTATCGAGTAGGTTATTTTAAGAATTAAAATAGATAAAAGAGAGGTGCAATTGCAGCGCTTTTAACAGCGTTGAGACCGAAGAACATTTCGGCCCATGAATCAAGCCAGCCCTGCCTTTGCATTTAAACGCTGAAAGAGAGCTAGCCTCAGCCCAGTCTAAGGAGATAGCAATTGTATCTACTCGCTGACCAATGACAGATTGACAGGCGGACACCTCTCCTAGAATTGCGGAGGGAAAAGATAATAGCATTCAGTATGTTTGACAAGTGGCAAAATGTGCATCCGCCACTTCCTATTTTTTGGGTGCTTTTTTTTTTCATTTAAATACAGTAAAATTTCTTTTATAGTATAATATTGGATTATTTTTATTATTGTAAAAAAATTATAACTCGATAGAAATATTGTTATAAAATTTATTTATTTGACTTAATTATTTTTAGTGTAAGTGATATAAGGATGATGTATGCACTAATTAATAATTAATTAATTGAGTATGTAAATAAATATATATTGTTTATAATATAAAAAAATTGATTACTATGTGGAAGCAAATATCTTAAGGAGGATCTAAAAAATTTATAACATATTATAATATAGAGTTTATTCTTATTTATAATTAGTCTAAATTGATATTAAAAATTTTTATAATTAGATAAGGATTATTATCATATAGAGTATCACTTTAGAAATATTTTATTGTAACATCTAGAATCCTTTGAAAGTGCCAACAATATATCCTACTAACTTGTTTTACATAATGATACTCCCAAAATGTGGTTACGTTGAGAGGGTCATGTTGAGTTATGTTTCATATAACTTACAGCTTTTATAAAATTCAGGTGGACTTTACTTAAATGTTATAATTTTTTGCATGTTTTAGGGACATTATTTCATGTAACTTAGCAAAACGCATGTTGAGAATTCTCATCTTTCACAACGAAGTCTAGTAAAAAGTCAAATAGTAAATTACGTACGTCCAAGCAGGCTGAAAAAGAAAATTCAAATAATAAATTATTTTAGTAAGTGGAATAAAATTATTTGACTTGTAAGGTTGTTTTTATAATTTTACGGTGCTTTTGGGTATGTTTATGTAAAAGTACTAAGTCCAACAATTCAAGACATATATTTGATATTTCGATAATATTAAGCTATATCCAATGCAATTATCTCCCTTGTTTCCCTATCATCATATATAGAAGATTACTAGTTTCTACTTATATATATTATATAGCTGATTAATGCTTCACATAGAGAAGTTAGTTAATCGTTGTTACACAATCGAAATAAAAAGATCACGTGCTTTAAATTCTAAATTCAAATGATTGGGATGACAAAACACAGAAAAGAAAAAAAAAATTTATGTTCATTTTATTTTATATAATATAATTAAATGAATACAATGAGGAGCTGCACTTGATTTTGGCATAGCCAAAGGTAAAGAGTTCATTTGAGGTCATAAAGTGGGTTATAATATGATTACAGGGTATGGATACAACATAACTTTTTCGTATTTATATTGACAAATACTAATATAATTAATAAATAGGTTCACATAATACGATAAAATTACCATGTCGTGATTGTGTTACGTCAACATGATTACACATTTATAACACAAATTTCAACTAATACATGGCAAAATTATTGAAAAATTAATTGATATTTAGTAAATACTAAATTAATTATTCTTAACATATCTATATTTTGTTATAAACTTATTCATGTGATATATATGTCATGTTAACTTATTTATGACTTTTTTAAAAAATAATATTAATATATTTGTCATTTTAAATTAATTTTTAACTTTTTTTATTAAATATGTTAGACATATTTAATATGACTGACACAATTAATAAATGAATTATATACATATTCTGATTTTTTAAGACAATTAATAAATAAGTCTTGTCTAAATTTACTTAACATGATATAAACACGTCACGATTACGTAGATCGACAGCAGTAGAACCCATCATAGGTGAGATGGATACCCAACAACACAACAATTCAACAACAAGGGAATTCGTGCGTTGGTCACCACATAAGACAAATAAAATAAAATAAAAAGTATTATAAACAACCACAGTAAAGACAAAATTGTACTTTCTTCGAGGTCCAGAAAATATTTCTTCAATATTATTAATTAATTATTATGCCAGGTTGTCTTTATTCCTCAGTATTCATCAAGAAGCAAATAAGACAAAAAGTTGAGCCCCCTTCGTGGGATCAACAGAATATCCCGATACATCCACCAACGCATGATATGTTCCAACCATTAAATCTTAATCAACATTTATTTTAAGATCATGTTTCCATTTTTTGAATGATATGGTCAAACGATACTTTCTGGGTTTCTTGTTTTCTTTTGCACTAGCTGAATTCGTTTGGTTTCTTATTACAATTAAAATTCGGTCTTATTACTTAAAGAATAACTTTACGGATCAACATTGTGGCACCCGAGTTTTAGTAGATGTTTTCATAAAATTTAGATCATATAACTTCAGTTCGAATTCAAATTGTGAGTAACGCTGGGTTACCAATGGAAGTCCTTCTTGAGTGACTAATAATGAATGATATAGGATTTTAAAATTACAGTGGAATTCATCAAAATAAAGAAATAGCTCAAAGATCACAGAGAATCAATGGGTGGTTGCGCGCAGCCAATCTTTTATGTCATAATAATGACTATCTTAGCAAGCTCCCACTTATCAATTCTTTATATTGCCCAGGCTTTGGCAATGATTAAATACTTGTTTTCAATTAATTTAATTCAACCAATTTGATAAAGCCAGATGGAACTTAGAAACGTCGAGGAGGGGTGCACAATTTTTATTTTTATTTTTTGTCGACGAAATGAAAATCCAGAGAGAACTTTCAGATGATCCAATGATGATTAGTTTCGGGTTAAAGAAAACCCTAGAAGAGGAAATCACTAAGTAGTCTAAAAATTAATAACATGTGTTTTGTCCAGCTGGTAGCACTTCATTAATTAACGCGATTAATTGTTTTTGATTAAGCAACAACTTAATTTGAAATAATGCAAATTATTGGCACTGCTTGGTTATTTCCTGGACATAGAGGATATAGCCATGTGATTTGAGAACTAATAATTTGAGGGGCCTCAACTAAACAAATGCTGATCCTAGTCACAAAATATATATACAAATAATCATTTGACCCATCATATGTAATATAGCTGGAAACAAAAGTTACCACGTGCTTAAACTCAATAATATAGATTTATCATCTCAATGCCCGACTCTTGAATTGATAATTGAAGCACTGATCTATGATTTAGAATTTCATTGACGCACGTGAAAGCAAGTTCATAAACCCTCAGTGGGCGCATGCACACACTACATTTAATATTATCTTTAGTCACATGCTGAACCGTACGGAGGAGTAAACTGGTTGCATTTCCTCATTTGAGATTTCCAAAACCAAGCTGTTCCCCCCCCCCCCCCCTTCCTTTTTCCTTCTTTAATATGTGATGTATAGAATCTTCTTTCACTCGTTCATATGTGATGGCCACGACACCAGTTTTGAGTTTCATTTTAAAAAAAAAACTCTTGGGTTTCATCAACTATAGTGCAATAAGGAACAAATAGTTTATAAAATTACAAATTTATACTGTTCATTAACCTAATAATGACCATAAAAACTTGTAATGTGAATTGCCGGTTACTTTTAACAATTTTCTAATTCATCTTATTTCACATGTATATATCAATATATAAGGGATTTTGCGAGCTGAATGTCGAAAGGCAAAACCGACATTTTTTCTCGCATCTGGTAATAACTTTATCTTTTCTTTAAGAATTGAGCTACCCAAAATTTAATGAACATAAATATTTAAGAAATAATGTCACGCAAAGTTAGTTTATTTTAGTAAACGCTCTCCAAGAAGCTTCTAATCTAGCTGGAATTATATTGAGACAGCTCTCAGTCCCTTTCACAAAAACTGATGTGAATTTAAAAGTCATGAATTCGAACTTTATTATTATTAATTTTTTCCCGGCCGAATAAATAACTCTAGCTACTTCCCCACCAAAATTATGAAGAATATCGAATTCAATTGTAATGTCTTCTCCTTTTTCACACACCAAAAGGAGACAAACCTGCTTGTTATTTGATTATTATTATGACTTGAGTTACAATCATTGAGGAAGTGGGCCTCGATGCAGGTGACTAGCCCCGTTCTTTATGCCAGGATAGTTTTATTTGATTTGATATTACATAATCAATAAATAAATTCGTACAATGAATACACATATAAGCTAATGGCAATTATATATTTGGCACCAAAAAATTTAAAAAACTGATAAAGACTATGTGACTAATTCAGAATTTTCAATTTCTGGCTTCTGTTCGGTTGGCTAGCTGTGAAAGAAAATATAATATTAATTTTTTTGGCTTCCGTTGATTCGCAATCTTTTTCCTTTTCCTTAAATGAAGTTGGAATTGATTTTTGGTCAAGCCCTTTTGTGGTTCCATAACCATTAATCAATTCATCTCACGTCATTGTGTTTGCGTGTGAAGGAGAGAGCGTTTATTTTACTTTTATCAGTGAATGTGCAGATAAGGACAAAAATTGACACGTGCGTAGGGCAGAAATTGACACGTGTGTAGGACAGAAATTGATTGATAAATGATCATTCTCACAACTATAAGAGTGAGGGCAAGAGATATTGATTTTCTACCCATTTCGGAAAAAAAGGATCACATATAGATTATATAGCTAAGTTGGAGCGTTTTTATTCTGCAGGATCATCATCTTGAGAAATTTTGAGCGTGAATAAGGAAACTAGAATTTGAGGAGCTCAAAACATGGATGCATCATCGGCTAAATGGTTGGCTGAATTGGTAAGATTAATTATTATTTTGTTTTTGGAAATTAATTAAGAAGTTAATTATCATATATCTTCATGATTTTGATCAGTGATATATTGATTGTCTGTTGAACATCATGAATTTGATTAACAGGGAATGGATGAGTATAACATCATCCATCAATGCCATATGGAGTCAGTGGCAGATTTGTTCAGCAGCAAACAAGACATAACAGCTGCATTGGGAGGAAACTTGAAACAATCTTTGTCTACATCAGAGAGCTATTCCTCATACCCTAATAATAATAATAATGGAAAATCTCAAACGAGCTTTGATGAGAGACCTAACAAACTACTCAAGACTTATAGCTGGAAATCCACCACAACAACCGACCGCGCATCCGCAGATCATTCTTCTCCAACCCCTCAGCCTCACTTTCTTAATTTTGATCAGAAACCGATCAGTTCAAACCCTAATAAGCAGTTGTATGGCAATCTTAACATGTACAGCTGCTCCTTGAAGCCTAAGGTTGAGGCGCCACCGTCTACAGGAAATACAACTTCTCCTCCTCCTTTCCCACCTTTGGGGAGCCCAAATTATGAAACTGTCATTAATCCCAATCATGGGACTAAAAGGTCTTACCCAGTGACCAGAACTCCTGCACTTGCTCAAGATCACATTATGGCTGAAAGAAAGCGAAGAGAGAAGCTTAGCCAGCGCTTCATTGCTCTTTCAGCCATTCTTCCTGGCCTCAAGAAGGTGTATATGCTATTATAATTAATTTTATTATAAAGGTGTGTGCAACAAGGTATATACATGTGTGAATAAACAGCTTCAATGGCAATTCTAATTTTTCGTTTATACGCACATAGATGGACAAAGCTTCAGTCCTGGGAGATGCCATAAGGTACGTGAAAGAGCTTCAAGAAAGAGTGAAAGTACTGGAGGAACAGACCAAGAAAAGGACGGTGGAATCAGTGGTTTACGTGAAGAAGTCTCAGCTTGTGGTATCGGGTACAGATGACGAGTCGTCTTCATGTGATGATAATTCAGAAATAAGTACATCCGATGGAACACTCCCAGAAATTGAAGCGAGAGTTTCGGACAAGGATGTTCTCATCCGAATCCATTGTGAGAAACAAAAAGGGCTGCTCCCAAAATTAATAAGCCAACTCGAGATGCTTCATCTTTCTATTACCAACACCAGCGTCTTACCATTTGGAAATTCCACTCTTGATATAACCATAATCGCTCTGGTAATTAATTAGTTGATCTTTTTCATTTTGTATTAATTGTTATAATGTTTATTATTACTGTTAATTGTTCATAATCATTGCAGCGCATATATACTCTCTAACAAAACAATAAATTTTTTATTTCTCTATTTCTTATTTAATTTGCAGAAGAATGCTGAATTCTGCACGACAATGAAGGATCTTGTGAAGGACATAAGATTGGCTTTCTTGAAGCTCATGTGAGCTGCTTGATTGACATATATATAGGCCAAGCCTATGAATAGATTAATCTAGCTCTCCTCTGGACTGTTTTAGACCATAACTACTATTACGTGCAATTACTAGTGATTTTGTGCATGAATATAAGTAATGCTTGTTTTTCCGCGTGTTTCAATCTGCTGGGAGACGGCGATTTCAGTTGTTGAGTACGTTGAATTTTATACCACTTCTCCAGCAAAAGGAATCCCCGAGTCTTGGCTAGGGTTTCATATATATGGTATATGAATACATACTAACAGTTAATTAGTACAATGTACGTAATTCTGTGTGCGAAAGTGATAGTTTAATTTGGATGTAGTTTTTTTGGGGGTAAGTATGCGTTGTAATTTTTGGCTGTTTCTTTGGCCGCAAGTGTGAAAATTGAAATCCCTTTGTGAAGCTGTGAGAAAATCTTCTATGTAATTAATGTATGAGTTTGTGCGCATTTAAATATTTCTGTCTCATGATTTTTAAAATTGGTCATCTGCCATCGTTGATTGATTGTTATCGACCACCCCAATGCTCATAAATTGCACTGCGATGCCACTGGTACAGTTAAATGCATAAATCAAGATAATTAGCCAGATTTCTGCTAGGCGCTAGCAAATTCACGTGCAGAAAGCAAGTAGTTGGAGGATTCATAATTGAGTCCATGTGATGAAATTATTAAATACTCGCCTCTTATTTGCAGCTCCTTCTATTCACTAACAGCCTTCCATCATTTGCAATTCCATAACTTTGAGAATACAGATGTTGGACACTACTGTATTTTATGGCTAATTCTAAAAACATAAAAGATAATAAATGCATTTGGCTTCCTTTGTCTCATCACCCAACAGCCGCACTACACATGGTTATCTTTTAATAATCATTTCACTGTTCAAAAAAAACTAAAATTCTATTAGACTGTAAATGCGTTCTCCCGTATATATACTACCGCAAATACATTTTCTCGTCTTCTCAGAGTTGCCGGCAATCATCCAAAACCAGACTTGGCACTTAAGGCTTGATTAACTTGGACAAAATTCTACTAATTATAGAATTGAGATTCTTAAGTAAAAAAATATAATGGATAACATAAATTCATTTCAAATTTTGTTTGGGATGTTTTCTCTCACTTTTTATGTGGTGAGTTCTCTCACATTCCCCGATAAAGAAGAAGAGAAAGATTTAAAAGGGATTAGACAAAAAACTATTATATTTTGTAAGAATAAATAAATCTTTACCTTATAATTTAAAAAATGTCGCATATGAGGTATTTGCTTAATCAGAACAAGTGGGCTTAGCAGAGTATCAAAAGTCCATACTTAATAAGAAAATTTCTCCTGTAATCCAATCATATATTAAAAGAGATAAAAAAAAACATATCTCATTGAAGTTCTTCTATACTCATTAGCTCAGCAAAATAAGAAAATTGATATTCAGCAAATACACTCCACAGATAATATAACAAATATATTTACCAAAGCTCTACCCATATTAACATTTGAGAAAATAGTATATGGTATTGACATGCAGTATTTAAATAGATTATCGAGTTGATCATCAGAGGGAGCACCCATCAAAGAGAATGTTATCTTACAACATAAGAACTTCTACAACTAAAGTAGACACATGTGCACCGTACTATTTTTTTCATTTGATCAAGTTTTCCTATATAGTTTTTACTAGTAAAAGTTTTCAACAAGATATTCTTGAAGCATGTCTACCACCACATTACGACTCATCAAATTATATGTTTTTTGCCTACTTTTTTTTATCACATTAGATTAGCTTTTCTCTAACAAAGATCAAGTACAATTACCATGAAATGCTAGATATTAAATAGGAACAATTGTTAAATATTAAGTATCGTCATCCATCAAAAGGGTAAATACTTCTTTAGTCTCCATATTTTAAATTAAGTATATGTTTAGCCCTTGTATATTAAAATATTGTCTCAACACACCTCACTAGTAATTATATTACAATTCTACACTTAGGTGGCATTTGTTTTTTAACTTAATGACTTAAAGTGACTTAACTTAATTAATTAAGTTAATTAGAGGTGTTTGTTTTTATAACTTAATGAGACTTTTTAGATAATTTTGACTTAATAAAATAAGCTAATTTTTTTAGCTTTTTACTTAATGGAGAAATTTGAATTAAGTCAATTACTTGCTAATGTCAAAAATATCCCTGTTTTATAATTTATTTTTCATGTATATCCCAAAACTCACCTATAGATATTTACCCCACATAAAAATATCCCTGTTTTTTCTTTCTTATATTATATATGATAAAATTTGAAATTTATGGTATTTTATATATTAAAATTCCAAAATAATTATGTATTCACTTGAATATAGTTTTACTTATAAATGTTAAAATATTGTGGTATTTAATATATTATTTATTTGACATTCAATTTTAATAAGGATACAAATGTAAAAGTATATATTTTCAGCTTTTTAAGTTAAAAAAAACAAACAACTTAATACTTATTTTTCGAGATTCAGACGAAAAAACAAACATATTATTCAGATTCAGACATTCAGACCTATTTAGAATTCAGACTAATTCAGGTCTATTCAGATTTCAGACAAAAAAACAAACGTCACCTTACTTTTTCTTTACTTTTATAATAATACCCTTACAATAATATTTTTAGAGATGAAAAAAAAAATGTCTAATTAGCCTTAAAATAAAAATTAGTTCTTATAATTTTACTTTTGGGATTAATTTGATAAATTAATTCTTTATAAAAAGTTGTTTCATACTGATATTTATTTCTTAATTTACTTATAACTAATTATCGGTTAATTTAATAATTAATTTTTTTTATAAATTAAAAAATTAATGTCATAAATATTGTTGTAAGAGTATTATTGTAAAAGTAAAAAAAGTTATAATATGCTATAGTTGATAGTAGGAATATTTTTAAATTTTTTTTAAAATATAGAAACTAAACAAATATTTAAATTAAAATTACAAAAACTAAACCGAACATTTACCCAAAAAAAAACCGCTATGGAGATCAGTTGTGATGCTTGGCCATTAATCTGTTCAGTCGTGGTAGCACACCGCCTCTTCACCTGTCCACATCAAAATTAATGTGGAATAAATGAAGCCTTTGTAAAGCCATTTTATAAACTCTACCACTGAATTAAAAACGAAGCAAAAGAAATTCGGGTTTCCTACCTTATAAGCTCTCTCCCATTGTGGTTAAACTATTCTTCCTTACTACTTCCGGCATTATTATTAATATTATACCACATTAATTATTTATATCAGCATTTTTAAGGCAATTTTCTATATTCAAAATCTATATCAATTTGTATGTCTGAAGTCAAGCATATTTCCAGCCCTTCAGTGCATTATTTTTTTTTTCCGATCTCTTGCATATACTCCTGGTCAAGTCACACATCAATTCTTCATAATAAGATCCAAATTCAGTAATTCATGCTAGTTGAAATGTGCACCTCCACCTTTTCTTTAACTGCCTCTGGAGAAGCTCCAAAAAAAAAAAAAAAAAAATCCAAGGAAGAAAATAACTCCAATTGAAATTTAGCCTATTTGTTTAAAAATTTTTACGTTTTAGTCACCTTCAGTTATGGATTTTGGATTCTGACCTCACCAAGTCTGCAATTTCTTCATTTTGTCCCCTATTGACCAAAATGTTATTTTGGCCATTGTCTAAAGCGGGGAAAGTTGCCACTGTTAGACTTTCAAATCAAAACCATACGTCTAATTCATAAGAAAGAACACTAATATAATGACAATTAGCTTCACATAATTTATTTTTAATATTATTAAATGAGAACTTTCTTAACATAAAATCAAGTATTCGTCTCCTACTCCCATAACCGTGTTCATTCTGTGTTGACATTCTGAAATACTTCTAGAAACCACAACCAGGAAGCAGCTAAACATCAGTTGACATTTTTGTACAAGAAAATTTCACTTAATTTGTAACATATTATTAATTGCACATTTTTAGAGACGATCACCTGTGTAATTGACTTTTCTAAGTGGTATAATTTGAATATGATTAACAAACATTGCAAATTGCATCTAATAATTGAGAAACGTTGAGTTTGGTAAAGAAAGGACGCCAAGTATACTCGTTTTAGTATCTTTACATTTCGTAATGGAATTTATTGAAGCTGCCAATTCTTAACCAATTGGTGCATTAAAATTTTTGGGCACCTTACTAGTGGGAAAAGCTAGCTAGGAATTAGGAAACAAAATTTGAACTCCTATAAAGTAGGATTGATACGCTATTTAGTTTCTAAGATGGCAGTCATTGCCGGTATCTCATTCGCATTTAAACTTCATGATCATCGATCACAAAGTAATTAACTTATAATCTATATATATATATATAGAGAGGGTTCATTCACGTATCTATAAAATATAAAAATATTGATTTTGAGATTTTTAATTTAAAAAATAAACAAACAACTTAATATTCATTTTTCCCAAATTATTGAGCAACTCAGTTCCATGTTTGGTGGGCACCGCTAGAAAAACTTTCGTCAACTAACTTTCATTAGTGACAGTTTCATGATGCACTTTCAACCAGATTTTTTGACTCTCTACAGTCCTTCAAATTAAAAAATATTTTATGGTTTAACTTTTAGCATCAAAATCAATGGAAAAGAAGGATCGACGAAGAAGAAAGTGTAGTTACAACTTAATTTACATTTATTATTAGTAACCACGTTTATCATGTGATCTCTAGCTCTTTCGATCTTACCACACAAATGTAGACTGACATCTTGACATGTACATGTAGATGGCATATGGTATTACATTCAAAGTCATTATTTAAAAAAGATTAGCATTTTTAAATTAGAAAATTTATATTCTTGTTTAAACAAAACCCTATGAACAAGCTTTCTCAAGATTGGATATAACTCCTTGGACAATGCAGTATTTTTAAGCATTTACATTCGGCGGAATACCAAAAATTTACGTTATTTACTAAGTAAGGAATTGATGACCACATGATTTGTCATAATTGAATAATAAAAAGAATTATATGACTAGATACTCATAGTCACCCGTTAATCACGCTGTTGGTTGAAAGCTACTGTCAATTATAGCTGTAGGAAAATCAAAAGGTTTAAAAAAGAATAAAGGACAGGACTATACTGATACGAATTTGAGCTTTGGCCAGAAGTTACTGTCGTATGAGTCTGATAAAAAAGCTAGTCGTTCTCTATTATTACTGTCTCTGAATAAGACTGTCAAACCGATCAAGCTGTTCACCAATAGTTGAAGTTTAATTTATCAACTTATGTTTTTCTGGGCGTACTTGTTCCTTTGTTTCTAATTCATGGAAAAATTTAAGCTCATTGTAGTAAACAAATTAATAAATATAAGATACGAGGTAACAAATGTTATGCGAGGGATACAAGATATACCACAATTTAAAATCAGAAGAGGGATATCTAGAAATAATAGATTTATATTTTCACTCTATATTGCAATGATAATTTATTTAAAAAACCAATCTACAATTGTTTTATTACTTTGCCTTATTTGTTTTATTTTTGTGAAATAGATAAATAAATTTGAATTTGAGCGAAATTTAACTAGTCATATATAAATGCATAAACGTTACAATTGTTTTATTTACAAATTTAAACATTAAAAAAATAACAATTTTACCTTTTTTTTTTTAAATTCTCGATGTGATGGGCTGCTTGTTTGAGTGGGTTATTGTTGTTGTTGTTAGTTTATCTATAATTTTCTTATATCTTAACTTATGACACAAATTGAATCATGTTCACCTCTTATTTTAGGGCTAGTTTGGTAATATTAGAGATTTTAAAATAATTGTTATTAGCTATATTGTAGAAATAATTAGCTGTAAAGAGAATAAACTAAACATTTGGTAAAATTTATTTTTAAAAGTGCTTTAAATTTTAAAAGCACTTGTATGTATTTGGTGAACCTTACTAGTTTTAAAAATGATTTCTCAAAAAATTTATCAAAACCCAAAATTAGATTTTAACTTTTCAAAATTACTTTTAATTCTCTCAAAAATAATCCCAAATGAGCACTAAGTGTGATAAACTAAATATGAAAAATAGAATTCTATAAAGGGAAAAAAATTTTCAATGGATAATTTGAATATTATTATTAGGCTACTCAATAATCCCTCAGCCATGCCAAACCAGAAAATATATTTGATCAAATGTAGAAACGCGCTTGTGAGAGAGTTACTATGTCCCGTTTATTATAATTAATTTCTTTTTAACTTTTTTTTTTGTTTTTTTTTAAACTGATTAAGCATCAGGTTACTGCATTACACAGATATATATACAACTGCTATGACAGCAGGTCATTACACTGATATTTACAATCAGATATATATACATGAGACTTATATTATTACATTTTTATTCTATGAAGTACATGCCCATCCCAAATACCCCTCACGGAGGAGGGATGTCTCTACTCCACTCGCATTTCGCAAGGGAGAAAGATGTTTATAGAAATCTCCACACAATTATGTTTAATTGGAGGATGTTGAGTCTGTGGGGACTCGAACCATTGCCCTCATAGTCATGCTTAACTTTGAGGGCAATGGTCCACCACTGGGCTACAAGCCCAAGTGGCAATTTCTTTTTAACTTGAACCATTGATCTCTAGCCTCTTTTTTTTTTTGTGTGGGGGGGGGGGGGGGGTAATAGGCCAATAACTGCTATAGATAATTACATAAACTACTGTCTTAATAAACTAATTATATAATTATTACCATCAAGGATTAAATAAATGTTTGTCCAGTTACAGTTCCATGTACAAAGAAATTATGGTTTGAACTTCAACAAAATGTGAAACAAAACTAGAAGACATGGAGAAATTAACAATCCAAACAAGTCCTTTTTTTTTAAATTTCATTATCTCTTTTTTTTTTTTTTGTTTATTAAGGTCCAGGGACTTATTTTGAAATTAAGTGGGTATTATTCTTTTGCTTCTGCAGTGGGAATGAATATGAATATTGGTGAAATATGAATTAATTAGAATGACATTTTTTTTTTTTTGATACGTGGAAATGTCAATGTATAGAATGTTAAAAACTCGTAATATAACGCCTATATTGACGTGAGTGTACGAAAACGTCTAAATCAATGTTGATCTAGAAACAAAAATAAAATAAAGTTCAAGTTAAGTTAAAACACATCGTGAGCTCGGTGGGTGACCTGGTCGTTCCCCACTCTCTCTTTCCTTAATATGTTAGCCAATTACTGAGATAAATAATCTTCCCAATATTGTGGATGAGGTCTCCCTCTCCCCTATGAGATCTAGCGCAGATCTGTAGTTCATGAGCTGGAACAGTGAGTGCCCAAACTCATCCCCATTTTATATGGCTAATTCCAACTGGCAATTGATGAATAATTCAACAGCCCCCTTTAATAATTGTATCTTTTATTTAGATCTCAAAATCCATTAAACAAACCCAAAGATCATGTTTACAGAATCAATTGTACTGTTTGAACAATCTTCTAACTAGATCAAACAAAACCATAAATGTTTTATTTTTTTAAAAAAGGGTTTTTTCTTATATATACATATAGTATATAGATGATGTGATTAATCATTATCGCAAGAGCAAAGCTGGTCCGCTTCCGCTCCGTGCCGAAAAGAAACCATGTTTTATATTGATTTGACTATTTTCGTACCTTGTTCGTAATCTTGGGAGCCAAAGCCATCTTTTCTGTCACCGTACTGGGGAAAGCTGATAGCTGCAGGCTGCAGCTTCCACTGAGGTTCCACATTCCCACGTGCATAATTGCCAAATTGTCACACGTTGGCAAAATCCTTAGATTAAGATTTTCTCTCCCCTTACATTTTGACGAGAGCACTCGGCATATGACCTTTTGTCCTATATGCATTTCAAATTCAAAGTCTTAGAATTTACGAAGGTATTAAATTAAATAAAATCATATACAACGATGCACCTGGAATGCAATAGTGAAACACTATTGGTTACGAAAAAGTTTAACACCATGATTGTCCATTAACCACTGAAACACTTTACTTCCATCAAGTTGGGGTATTATAAGCGACAGGTAGATGACTCTTAAACTATTAGAGTATATGCGATCTTGAATTTTCAAAAAGACTTTAATTTCATTTTTTTTAATTGAAAACATTATGCCCAAAGTATTTTTTTTTTCAGTTTTTGGGGGGTAACCTTTAAGAGGGGCTTTTATCAAGTTATATTTACAATAACTTACAATCAATCATATTAGTATAAATATAAGTAAATAATGAGACCTGGGTTCAGCTTCTAATTTGGCTGGACTGTAATTTACTGTAACATGATCCTTAAAAAGGTAATAAGATACAAATACGATGTCATGATACAAATAAAATGTCATACTTCAGTTTTCTGTCCAAAGTAATGATAAGAATAATTAATAAAACTTTGTCGTGCGTATACATACGCATATATATAACTAATGTGTTATAAAATTTTATTTTCCTAGACAATAATTGAGGACGGAACTCAGCATATATATGTCGAGAGAAACATATATATCTATGTATTCACATCTAAGAAAAATATTCTGTACAAGAATTTTTTAGTCACAAAAATGGGATTGCATTATTCGTAGACTTCTTTTGGGTCCAAGGACAATGAAGGCCCTTCAGATGAATAGAAATCAACAAAGGACAGCATTTTCACACGTGTGATAACAACATTAATTAAGTATTAAACGCGGACGGTACCCACTATATAAAACATTGAAAATCATTCAATCCTGTCCAATTGGAATTGCACAGCTTCATCACTTCCTTTGCACAGAGGTAAAGCTTCCACTGACTTTTTACTCTTTCTCTTCTTTGATGAAATTCTGAATCCTGTGTATGATTGATTTGGGTACAGGTGTTGTACTCAAGTTAATTAGCATTAGAGCATATATATATATATGCTGCTTTTGTCCTTTAAATTTGAAGCTTCTTTCTTCGAGTTATAGTGAGAGATATCTTGGAATTAGTCTGAGAGAAAATTTGGTAATAACTATTTTAATTTCCCGGTGCCTCTGTCTAATATTTCAGGTTTAGTTCTAAAGTCCACCTCTTGCTTCAAATACACAACCAAAAGGGGGAAAAAAAAGGCTCAGAACTATGGAATTGTCATCAGCTAAATGGGTTTCTGAAATGGTAAAATAAGACTATTATATATATGAAAGTTATTTACGCACTATATGAATTAAATGCGAAGAAGAGTATGGGTTATTTGTTATCATCAAAATTACTAATTTCTCTGATAAATTCTTTTAATTTTTTATTTATAGGAAATGGAGGATTCGAGCATCTTCAATCAATATCAAACGAATAGCCCTTTTGATTGCTTAGTGGATGGGTTGAGTTTTCAATCTTTTCCTTCTCATGAGGGGTATTATCCGACCAAAAACTCAGTACACGAACCCGACAGTACCAGTGGTTCGTACAGTGAAGCTTCTGACCAGTATCAATATCATCATCATGCAGTTGAACATGGACTTGAGAGGCCAGCAAAACAGTTAAAGACCAATAGCTGGAACTCTTCTTGCACCACTGAATTAGTTTACATCACTCCAAGTCCAAAGGCTTCTCCTTCTTCGTCCCAAATCATTTCCTTTGAGAACTCGATGACCTCGTCTCCTGCACCTACAGTCGCTGGGTCGTCGTTTCACGGAAATATCAATTCTTCATCATCTTTGATTTCTCAGGGTTCCTACTTAGACCAATTTTGTTCCAAAAAAAAAGTGCAAGAGCCCAGGAGGGTTAGTTCTGTGATTAGAGATCCTTCACATGCTAAAGATCATGTTATTGCTGAAAGAAAACGCCGAGAGAAGCTCAACCAGCGGTTCATTGCTCTTTCAGCTCTTGTTCCTGGCCTTAAAAAGGTGTGTTTTCCTTTAATCCTTTTTTTTTTTCCGGGGAGTACATCTATCTACATGTGATTACAATTTGTTGGTAACAATTTTTTGCAAATTCGTGCGATCTGAATTAATTCTGTGATAGGTAAAATAAACTGGGTTGTAGTCAGTGTCATTAATTAGATAAAAGTAAACCTTTCCCCAAGGATGAGTAACTAATCAGTTGTGTACTAATTAATTTAATGTGTGATTAATTGCAGACGGACAAGGCTTCTATCCTTGGAGATTCTATCAAATACTTGAAACAACTTCAAGAACGTGTGAAGGCACTTGAGGAACAGACATCAAAGAAGACAGTGGAGTCAATGATAATTGTGAAGAAATCTCAGATGATTTACACTGATGATGAAACCTCTCCAACTGATATCAACTTTGACGCTCAATCCAACCAATATCTCCCCGAAATCGAAGTCAGAGTTTCGGATAGAGATGTGCTCATTAGAATCCACTGCGAGAAGAACAACAACAAAGGACACTTGGCAAACATCCTAAGCGAAATCGAAAACGTTCATCATTTGTCTGTCCTCAGTTGCAACGTCTTGCCTTTCGGAAATTCCACTGTTGATATCACTGTTGCCGCTCAGGTAAGCTCTCTCACACACACGCGCATATATAATTCATTAATATATACCTGCAGCAGTGCAGCCTCTTTATATTATTAGTCACTAAATAAATGAGTTTATAACAAGTCCCTTGTCGTTGTATTGTAGATGGACGTTGAATCGGACGTGACAGTAAAGGATCTTGTGAAAAACTTACAGCCAGCTTTACGGAAGTTCATGTGAAAAGGGCAACCATGAAAGTTCATTAATTCTGTCGTGAAGATCATTGTATTTGTCAGCAACCCAAACTATCAGCTTAAGAAATTTTAGTTTCTTTTTATCGTTTTTAATTGTTCCAGTCGTTTTTCCCGATCCTGTTACCGAGTCAAAAGACCTGCAATCGGTTCACAGTCATAGACCACCTCCTGCCATATTCATTGCTTAATTTGTTTTACTGCGAGGTCGATTTTTTTTTTTTTAATACTTTGAATAAGAGGTCGAAATTAATTTGCAGTGGGGTTTTTGTCTAGTTTTTTGCGTGGTAGCTAATCAGTTGACCACGTTCAAGTACCCACGTCCTGTAATTTAATTTTGAGACCAAGCAGCCTTTTTGGAGGGGCTTTTGAGAGGCTTGGATTATTTTTCATGTATGATGCCTTTCTCCCCTCTTTTAGTTACCTATTTAAATGGTCTGTTTTTGTTCCTTTGGAAGTAGGAATTGCGCAGGAAAATGAAAATATCTTTCTCAGGTTCGGGTCACTGTAGAAAGGTGTCCCTATGCCAACTTTGTCTGTAACTGTTCCAGTAATGTGATAACAATGGTGATGCTGCACTTTCTCTCCAATTAATTTCCTAGATTTTATTTGGTATCCCTACTAATTGTACTTATCGCGAATTATTTCATCGGTTTGAGCAGTTCCACGCAATAGTATGTAAATGAACTTTTATGTGGACCATCATATTTCATTTTCAATTTACTCAGGATGAGAGCCGTTAGTTGAATTAATATGGAAAATAATCGGTCACAAGTACTGTAATGCATTCATAATATTGGGATGACAATCTTTCTTTGTTATGCACGCATTGGGGTGTATTCATCCTTAAAAACCAACATGTAAAAAGAGAGGGACATCGAGTATTTATAAATTCATGCACCGAGTTTTAACTTAACAATTATTATAATCCACTTAGAATTGATGTCTACGCGGCCTAATGTGTAAGAAGAGAGAGTTCAATTACTTATAAGTTCACATGTCAATTAGAGTCATTACAATCCATCTCTCTTTTTTAGGACCAACTTTCATGGCAGTTCATCATATGCAATAAGTATTATTAGCTCTTTCTAGTTTACTTTGTCCATGACGAGGGTTTTCCTAAGGAATGAAAATTCTAATGCCAATTGTGATGCACACATTAGGTAAAATTTACTTTTAAATGTCTTAACTCATTATCAATATCACACTCAGTTAGATTAGAGTTGTTACATTTCCAATTGAATTTCTTGATGATAATCCCCCCCCTGTAGAATACGAGAATTTTGCTGAATTAAGTAACATATAATATTTATGGGTATGAAATGTTAAAATTTTTTAATGTAAAAATAAGAAGTTTATAATTTTAACCCCACTCGCATAGATGGAAAGAGATTAAGTTACCGTTAAATTAAGAAAAAGTAACATAAAATTTTTGATAATCCATCATTTCATCTTACTGGGCCACTCACAAATTACAATAATTTTTTTTTTGTCTGAACCATGAGGTGGTCCTGAGTGGACCCCTACTATGGAAGACACATTTAAGCCCGTACAATAACCCAGATTAATTCTCACTTGCACCGGGTCGGCCCATAAGGGGTAAAATATTGGCCAAAATGGTGACTCCATGCGAGAGTGGAGCTTGAACTCCTGACTTCTTTTAAGAAGTGAGAGTGCCGAACTACTCACACCAACCAACTTTGGTTCACAAATTACAACAGTTAAAGTTAATAGCGATCAGTCAATGTTAACAAGTCATAATTTCTAACATGAAGGTTTTCTTTTTCTTTACAAGGCATTTGACACTCACTCAGGCCTCAACTCTTTGCTCCACGTCATCAAACAGTCAGAGTCGTCAGGCTAATACGTGTAAAAATATTACTGGAGACAAATTGATGATAATGAGAACTTCTATGGATTTTGTGCCTTCTAGTTGGACTTTGGCCAAGTGGTCGGTGATCCAATAGCTACAGCAATAATCGATACAAGCTTTACATTCTAGATGATTGAAACATCTAACAGACGGATACTCGTTGACTCACATTTTTTGGTATATCAATTATCAGGAGGAGGAGAAGTTATATTTGCAATCCAGAAAACTCTGAGTCGTCTGCTTTTGACACGTTCACAGAATTCCAAAAATAGCATCCAGCAAATCTGGCTCCAAGATTAAATTATCTAATTAAGATTTAAATGTTCATTCACCACGCAGCTGGACACCCGGCCAGGACTTGATACCAAATGATTTCTTCTAATTTCTTTAAGATATGAAATTTCTTCATTAAGTTCACATTACTGCATTGACGAAATTAATAGAATGTGATGTGACCATTCTTTCCCTACAAAAGGACAGATCGTGGACATTAATTTGCGCCACAATGAAATACGGTTTTATTACGGTACGATTCATAATATTCATATCGATCTATTATACGTCTCTGTATTCATTAGAGATGATAATTTTTCTTGATGGGACGAGATCCTGCGGGATCCCATCCCGTTTGAGACGGGATTAAAATATATTTTTGTCCCACAAAAAAATATAGAGACAGAAGTAAAATATTTTTTTATCTCACTTACATATATGGAACGAGACTGGAAACATGACTGGAATTGGTAAATCTCGTCCCATCCCGTCTCATTGTTAACTGTGAATGAGAATTTTTTCAATTGAGATGAGATTCCGCAGGATCCCATGTTTTTTGGGACGGGATTATGACATATTTTTATCCCAAAAAAATATAAAGATGGGAGTGAGACCTTTTTTTATCTCACTTGCATATACGGGACGGGACTGGGATTGATAAACCTCATCCCATTCCTATTGCCAACCCTAATATTTAGTATCGGGTTGACTGTATACAATAATTATCTTAGCTTTCTTGTTTCTTTTGTTTCATTTTTTCTAGAATAATTTCAAATACATTTGTTAATTATGAATCTACTATAAAAAATTTAATACGAAATCTTAGCATTTAATGTGTGTTCCTCGTGAACTAATGAACGAAAAGTCAATGCTGAAGTGCAGGTAGATTTTACTTTCCTAATGAATGAATAACGTCGAATAGAAAGCACCTTCAAGTGTGATGCGTGTAAAATCTAACTACTCATCATGTTCTTTTTTTTTTTTTTAATGATGTGATATTTTGATTTCTTTTAATTTCGCTATATAAGTCACTTGTTCCAAAGTTTTTCCAAGCTACTCTTACAGTCCTATCCATTCAAATAAGCACAGCTTTATTTTCCAAAGCTGTCTTTTTTTTATTTGAAAAGAGATTGCCAATACTAGACCTTGGTAAGACTCATTTATGAGGTTTTAACATTACCTCCGTCATTGGATTCGTATATAAAGGTATATAGAGATGGCGAAATTTGAAACAATTCAATTATTTGACACGAGCATGACACGAGTAAATGAGTATGAATTATTAATATTTTGACACGATTATTAAATAAGTCGTGTTTCAGTCAGTATAAATTTAATACGACACATTGATCTATTTTATCAGTTCTATTTGTATATATGTACTTGTGTCCATGAACCATTTAAAAAAAAAATCATGAATTTGATCTTCATTAACGATATATATAAGTAGCTGCTGAGTTCTGGAGATAAAAGTTCTTCTATAACAAAGATTATCCAGAAATATTGAAAGAAAAGTTTAATTCATGAATAATGTATAATGAATGAGTCTTAGCAGCACAAATTTTACTCATTGGAAATTGACGAGGAGGTGCACTTTGTCATCGAAGTTGCATTTCAACCTTTGGTTTCTAAATACTGGAAAGTGGCTAGCTAAGACTCATTTTTCACATATTTGCAAGTCAAGAGGTAGATAGAAAAGGAGGAAAATGAAGACAGAAAGAACGATCGCTTATTCAAAATGAGACGGGCTTTTGCTATGAAAATGACAATTAATTACACGACATACAAAAATAAAACGAGAACAATTAAAATAATTTTTTGTCACGTTCTTTGTCAAACAGTACATAATCATAATGTTTTATTTGATGGTAAAGTATCCTCACCTAACGGGTTATGCCTGGGGCACCTAAATGAAGTAAGCTCCGGTTGTACATAAATATGAAAGATACAAATACAAATAAACTCAATCGCATTAGTTATGGGATTTTTTTTTTTACCCATCATATTTGCATGTTATTGTCCTTGTTATTATATTTGCAAATAACGGTTTAGTAATTAATATTTATTATAATGGTCTTAATTTTTCCAAAAGCATAACTATGTTGAGAGGACTTGTGTCCAAAAAATTTGAGGATAATCTAACGCTTCAATTGAAATTTAGCTTATTGTTTAAAATCAGGTAACAAGTAACAAATAAAAAGGGATATATTATCATTTTACCACTTAATTTATGACAACTACTTTTTTCTATCTAATGTTTCAATTTTTATTATTTTATCATCAAACTATTAAAAATAACAAAATTAATAGAAATTATAGTAAAAGTTTACGTACCCTAAACTATGGAAGTACAATTTGATACTCTAAATTAAGTATATACAAAGAAATAATGTCTCTATCAATTGACCATTTTATATATCTAAACTAATCAATTGATAAAATTATAAATATTATAATACTTTTGGCTTTATAAACTGATATTCGTAAAATAATCTTATGACATCAAAAATTTCTTAACAAAATTAATAGTTTGAAGGTAAAATAATAAGAAAAATAAAAGATTAAGTGAGGAAAAGTAATTTTTAGAAACTTTGATAATGAAGTGATATGTCAGGAAAAAAAATATGTTAAATGATAATATTCCTGAATAAAATATAAAAATACAAAAACAAGAAAATTCTTAAATTATGAATGATCATCAAATGTCTCCGAAGACAGAAAAACGAGGCTAGACAGAGCAATTTATTTTGAACATGAAATTCTTTTAGAAACTTACGTATATAGCTCTTAATTATGTCTTACAGATTAATATTGTTAGCTTAGAAACCGGTTTATTCACATGATTCATAACTTATTGACTATATGTAAAAGGAAAACACATGTTTCTGAACATACAATAATAAAAATACAAGGGGTATTCATGCAGATTTATATTTTAAAAAGAAAAATGTATGATCTTGCTAGACTTAAAAAAATTTCAGGTGAGTGCAACTGTGATATCGTTTACTTTTTAGAGTGGCAGCGTGGGACACAAATGCAAAAAGCATGGTGAAAACCAGAAGGTTTTCTTTGACCGGCGACTGAATTACGTGACATTTGGTGAACCACCTCCATAAAGTAATTGACTGGGCTGATGCAAAAAGAGGTAGTCAGCATACTCGTCATCTTTGTCTTTCAATTACCTTCCTCTTCACTCTCTTTTTGTTATCCAAATTTACTTTCTTGCCACCGATAATATTATTACATTTGAACGTGTTGACGATCCCCTCTTTTGGTAACGAGTTCAAGAAATTAATATTATTAAAATATGTTATTAGTAATTTCATTACTTACGAGGTTCCAAAATCCAATATTGTTAGATAGTCTGAATTGTTTACGACGTAAAGCCCAATGTGGAGTTAGCTGAGCTACTAAGTTTGGGTTCGGTACAGAGATTTAAACGAGCCCAAAAATGGAATAAAATTGCATATTTTCGAGTGTGCGTTATTCGGCCAAAATATACTGTTTCATTTGGAAATCATGTACGTAGATGAAGGATTTTAGGAATGAATTACGTTCCAACATGGATTTCGCTGGTCCAAAAAGTTTTGCCCAATCGCCACAACCCACGTTTTGCTAATGATGTTCCAACCATCATCCTTGATACCCGTTCCTCTACGGAGGGAGTAACGGATTTCTGTTATTCTCTCAATTCATTTTCGAATAGAGGGAAAAAGAAATTGATAATTTTAAAATGGAACACAGTCAAAAGAAATAAAATAAAACCAAAATGATGTCTTAGAGCAAGAGTGGAGGAATGAGGAAGGAAGTGGTAGTGGTGGCAGCAGTGAGCACAGCTGCTACAATTGCGGCGGTAGCAGCACTGGTGAGGCAACGGAGGCGAAGGAAAGAGCAACGGTGGAAGCAAACTCAAACAATTCTACGCAAATTCGCAAGGGAATGTGCCACTCCTGTCCCAAGACTATGGCAGGTGGCAAATGCTTTGGTGTCTGAAATGCAAGCCTCTTTGGCATCCAATGAGACTACCGCTGATCTGAATATGCTTCTTTCTTACCTTGCTTCACTTCCAAATGGGTATTACGTCTTTTCGAAGGCCCTCATTCTCAAGAGTTTTATACAGAATCATATAACACACATAATATGTCATTATGTCATTTTATTTTTGCGACAGAGAAGAGAAGGGACTTTATTATGGGATAAATTTGAGAGCTACGGATTTTTTGATCTTATGCGCAAGACTTGGAGGGAAGAATGAGCCTATTTCTGATCTGCATAGGGAAGAGATTTCTATTCCTTCCGATGTGATGTGCTGTACTTCACAGGTGTGATTTCAATGCTCTCTTCAAAATTACTTTTTTAACTCATACTGCTATTATTGCTTCAGTTCTATGAAATGTAGTGAAAATTACATTGGCTTTTACTGCTCTTTAATCAGGAATTATTTGACTATATTGCCGGGGAATTTGCAAAATTTGTTAATGCTCATCCGGATAATGGCAATGATACTTCAGCTAAAGAAAAGAAATTGGGTTACACCTGGTCACACTCGGTGGACCAAGTCACAACACTCTCACCCTCGGCCATAAAATGGAAGAATTTTGCGGCCAATGACACAGTTAAGTTTGCTTAATTTCTGTTGGTACCAAAAGATATACTGGAAGATATAAATCTAACCCGTCATTTTACATACAGGAGAAGAGAACTCGAAACAATGATCTTTGCATTATTTTAATTAAAACCATGCAAATATCACTAGTGATGATTTCGTCGTATAATATAATGTCTTTACTACTGAATCTTTTTGTTGATTAAATCTGAAGCACGTGTCCCCCTAATCTGAAATTTGACATACCGCAATTAGGTGGAAGAAACATTGGTAACCAACATCAACCAAGCTCTTGCAAAACACGATTTGAATATGCGAGTTTACGCTCTGGTAATCAACTCCGTTTGCCCATTTTATCTTTTCCTTTTTCTGTATGTTCGAGATTCTTCTATAAACTGTACGTATTGTATAGTATTAAATTGTTGTTCGTGTTCCCCATTATAGATGAGAATTCTTCGCAACTCACCCAGCTAAGATCTTGAGCAGGTTGATGACACTATTGGAAGTTTGGCTGGAGGCAGATTCTACAACAGAGACTCTGTAGCTTCTGTTACTCTAGGAACGGGTACAAATGCTGCCTATGTGGAATCATCACAAGCAGTCCCCAAATGGCAGGGTCCATCACCGAAGTCAGGCGAGATTGTAAGTTACTTTCATGATTCAATTCCCTGTATTATTGCACTGAATGGTAAATACTTGAGCTTAACATTGCAGGTTATTAGCACAGAATGGGGTAACTTCAGTTCCTCCTCCTTTCCAGTCACCGAATTTGATGCTTCCTTGGATGCTGAAAGCTTGAATCCTGGCTCCATGGTATGACATTTGTGTATTGGAATGTTTCTGTTGGCACGAGTTTAGTGCATTTGTTTCTGATACTTGTTTTATTTCAGATTTTCGAAAAACTTGTTTCAGGAATGTATTTGGGAGAGATTGTCAGAAGAGTTTTGCTGAGGATGGCCAAAGAAGCAGACCTATTTGGCGATACTGTCCCACCAAAGCTTATGCTGCCATACCTATTAAGGTATGAAAGATTAGGAAGTAGTGTCGATCCAAATTGCAGCGAACCAGCGCAATTGGTTGACACAGTTTATGATAAAAAGCCACAGGTGTCATCAAAGGGAGAACAAAACTTACACACTTGAGATTTATTCATGAATAATCAGTATGTAGTAACTTGGCAAATAAGAGTGGTGTGCATAGTAAGAAATAATTGAATATTTATTTGTTTCTGATATGTTTTCTCCTGTTTGTTTTTAGGTCACCTGACATGGCTACCATGCATCAAGACACGTCTGAAGACCATGAACTGGTCAGGGAAAAACTTGAAGAAGTTTTTGGGGTAAAGTTTTCTTTACAAAATAAGCAACAAAATGGTATCTATTAACACTTATCGGTAATTAAACTCCTGCATCCACCATATTCCAGATAACAGATTCTACACCAAAGGCGAGAGAAGTTGTAGTAGAGGTATGTGACATTGTTACAGAACGCGCGGCGCGACTAGCTGCAGCTGGAATTGTGGGAATAATTAAGAAGCTTGGAAGAATTGAGCTGAAGAAAAGCGTAGTGAATGTGGAAGGCGGACTTTATGAGCACTACCGAATCTTCAGAAATTATCTGCACAGCAGTGTTTGGGAAATGCTAGGAAATGAACTCTCAGACAATGTAATAGTTGAACCTTCTCACGGGGGTTCTGGAGCTGGAGCTCTCTTTCTTGCCGCTTCTCAGACTCAGAATCCTGAATCCTAACATTCACTTGAATGTCAGAATATATTCCATTCAGTCAGTACTTTAGGAATCTTTTGAAATTCACGGAGAATCCCTATTCAAATTTTATCAGTATCATTGGAAAATGATAATAATAATAGTAATAATAATTGAAAACGTCCATTATAAGAATTTACATGGCTACATTTTTGTCCGCTAGGGAACAAATTATTGGAATATGTACTGCTGCGTTTGCAATCCGGCACTTGCTGCAGTTACGAGGTTCAGGGCCCAGATGACAACAACCATTCAAACCTGAAAATAACTCGAGCTATAAGGCAATGGACAAATCTATATGCTGAACATCATCTTGTTCTTTGTCAGTTACCTCTGCATTTTCAAGCAAAAATTTTAAACCAAAGGCTGCCTTATAATTGACATGTTAATAAACCAATGCATAACTAAAAGTACTCATCAATCGACTATAGTTTTTAAACTTTGTTAATTTGTTATACCATTTAATTCTTGAAAGAAAGGAATAAAATTCAATAATAACTGAAAATTAAAAGTCGCGTCGTTTTAATGCCAACTAAGTATTAACATAACATTTCTTTCATACCAATAATTGCATTTTATTGAAAGTTATGTTCACTTACTGAAAATGATATTATAATACATTGGAAGTACTTAAAACTTTCAAGTATAAGAATCAAGGCAATTATGGACAATTAAAAAGGGATTATAATTGTTCGTTGGTGAGTTGTGTCCCACATTGATAAGTAAAGGAAAGATACCTAAGTTAATAAGTAGAATAAGTCACTTCTCCCAATAAATTAATCTTTTAGATTCGATACCTAAAAATCCTAGGCAAGCCTCTCCAACAATTGGTGTCTGAACTAGACCTTAGTAGCCAAAATGTGGGGGTGGAACAACTCAAATGTGTCAGATAAAATGACTAGAGTCCAGCAGTGCTTTCCTTCGAAGAGGGGATTGTTGAGTCGTGTTCCGTATTAATTAGTAAAAGAGAGATACTCGAGTAAATAAATAGGATAGATAACT
Organism: Citrus sinensis; assembly: GCF_022201045.2. NCBI lineage: Eukaryota > Viridiplantae > Streptophyta > Magnoliopsida > Sapindales > Rutaceae > Citrus > Citrus sinensis. Next base: position 4,897,832 of record NC_068562.1, on the reverse strand, counting down.
CTACCCAATAAACTAGTATTTTTGATTGAATACTCATAAATCGTAGGCCAAGGCCCCCAACATTCACCTTAGTAGCTTTTGAATTACAGAAAGTGATCTTCGAACAATTTCACTAATCGAACCCAATGGTGTACATGCAAAAAAGTATTTCGATGCACAATTCCACTAATCGAACTCAAGGATGTACTTACAAAAGGTATTTCGATATTCAAGTCAGTGTTTATTTATTTGGGACAATCTTTTAGTCCGGAAGAATCTAAAATTCTAGTGATGCTTTTGAAATTTGGCCAACTACCTTTTCTAGATCCTTTTAGCCTTTATTTATAAACCTAGAGACACAAAGTTGGCAGAAAACTTTACATCAGATCAAGATCCCACTGTCCATTTCCTTCATTTAATTTACATCATTAGATTTCTTAATTGTGTTTTGTCAATATCTAAGGTAGAGTTTATTTTTTGGATTGGATTGGGAATCCTGAAGAGTGGGAATCCTAGGATTGGGAGTGTGGAGTGGGAGTGGGAGTAGGTTGTTTACTTACACTGGAATAGAAGCATGGAATGGAGATCAGAATCCAATTTATGTGTTTACTTTGTCTTGGATTGGGAGTAAATAGTTTCAAATTATAATTTTATCCTTATTTAAAGAATTATAGTTTTTAATTACAAAACTAATAAAAAATATATTTAATGAATAATATTTATTTTATTATATTTGTAAATTTATTATAATTATTAATATTCTTAATTATGAACAATAAATTATAAATTTTAATATAAAATGAAATGTTATTTTATTTTATTTAATATAATTATATTAAATTTATTATTATATAAAATAATAATATAATATTATTTAGTACAAAATTAATATTTTATTAGAATAAAGTATTTATTATTATTAATATTAAATAAATATAGTACTATTATTTTTAAAATAAATATAATAATATTATATTTATTAATTCTCTATTAATATAATAATATTATTTTAAAATAATTTTAACTTAGAATCAATGTAAATTATTATTTAGTTAAATATAATATTATTATTCAAATAAATATAATATTATTTATTTTATTTTATTAATTATAAAACATAAAATAAAATAAATGGTAGAAATGGGAGAGGTGGGAGTGGATTCCCACTCCCACCTCCCCCAATGGGAGTCCCACTCCCCACTCCAAAAATGGGTGGGGCCCACGGAGTGGGACTCCCAATCCCTCCCCATTTTAAGTAAGTAAACGATGGAGTAGGAGGAATCCACACTCCTCACTCTCACTCCAGCAAGTAAACACAACATAAATTGTTTGCACGTGATTCCGTTAACAATCAAGCGCTACTTATTGTTAACATTTTCGAGTCTGATTATTGTTAGTTTTCTCTGAACCTTACGCATAAATCAACTTTTGGTTATTGATTTTCAATCCGGGGTCAATGTAAACCATAACCACCATACTTGTATTAATCTCTAATCCGGGACAAATGCAATTTGTATCTATTATCTGAATTGTCAATTTTAATGGACGTGTGGTACTAACTATATAAGTGGCAATATTTCATTCGTTAATAAATTTCTTAGTTTAGTTCTTCACTCAAATGCAAATAAAGTTTGATATTGCAAGCTTATGCGTTCGGCCCAAGAATACGAAAATGATAGGTAATTTATTGTCCCCTCCACATTGATCCACCGGATTTTCTTCCATCTGTAGACAGTAATCTGCTCGAAGGACCACCATTAGCTCTTTCTCATTGCATTTGCTCCATCAAATTACTTCACAGCCGCCTGGTTTCACTTGTACTCTATGCTTACGAAATAAGGATAATTACCTTTTGTGTATTTTCTTCTTCTTTTTTATTTTAATTTTGCAATGTTACATTTTCGTTTGGTGTCAAGAAATTATTGATTACATTTTTTAGTTGGGTTATTTTCTTTTTGATGCTTAAGTTATTGTGAAATAACAAATAAGTGTAACAAGTATTGCATCTTAGTATTTTACTACTAAAGAAATACAAAATCTTGTATTTTACTACTCTTTAAATAGTTGACAGAAACCTAGGGACCTTTGGTCCAATGGGAGAAGTCTTGTACTTACAATGTTGAGTGCAAGGGTTTGAGCCTTCATAAGAGTATTATGGAGGTTAGTTTCAGTTCTCCCTCAATTATTAACTAATTGAGTGGAGACAATTTCTCCTTTACGAAATGTGAGTGGAGTAGGCATCCTTCGAATATTAGAGAATGTTTAAAATATTTGGATAAGTGCTTCAGTGGGTTAATATATGATGATAGTCTCAGTTGTTTAGTATGATTGTAAATATTGTAATTGTAATGTCTGATATAATATTAATAACAATCTCTGTATAACAGAATTAAAAAAAAAATAGTTGATAGTAAGGTAACATATATTAATTATTTTTTGTCCTTATTTTAAGGAAAATTTATTAATTATCAATAAAAATTAATTATTGATTAATGTCAATCATTATAATAAATAAATTTTTATTCAATTAAATATTAATTTAATTTAATTATAGATAAAAATTAAAAATTATAAGTTTTTATGTTATCAATTAGATATAAACTTATGATTGTTTGTATATATTTATGTATGTAAATTTTTATCGACAACTAATAATTAAATTAAACTGATATTTAATTGAATGAAAAATTATTGTAATAAATGCATAACAAAAAACTTAGTTTGTAGCTTTTCGTGTATATGTAATATTTTATTTAATTTTTTGGGTTTTTGATACAATATGAAAATTGTTGAGCTTTATTAGAATTTATATGTTTTTTTCCCCTCAAAGTAAGGATAAAATTAATATTTTATAAGTCAACTAATGAAAAAGTAGTAAATTATTACATTTTGTAATTCTTTAGTGGTAAAATATTGTAGTACGATATTGATTACATATAAATAACTTAAATCCGTAGTACTTCATGCATATTGCGCATGCCTAACAGACATGACTAAAATCACTTCCTCGAGAAAATAAATAAATAAATAAATAAAATTGGATTGAAACATGGGCTATAAAAACATTGGATCTACCTTTGATGGCCCAAGCTAAAAAGTAATTTCAACAACTTTTTCCCGTACACTGACAATTAAAAAATGTTTCCCTGTAGAGACAGAGACTTCAGACTAGAATTTGGATTGCTGGTGGTATAATATTTTGTCGAGGAAGCAAATAATTGTCAAGTAGCAGGTGTGGGACCAATGAGTCTTTGGTCCACCGGGAGAGTTTTTGTAATTATAATGTTGAGTGTAAGAGTTCGAACTTCTATAAAAATATTTATAGGAATTATTTATAATTTTTCCTTAATTATCAGATAATTGAGTGGAGTCAGTCTATCCATCACGAAATATGAGTGGAGTGAACAGCCCTCGAATATTTGAGAGAGATTTCGTGAGTGGAGTGGACAGCCCTCGAATATTTGAGAGGGTTTGAAGAATTTGAATAGCTCTTCAGAGGAGTACATACCACGAAGAAGGTTCCAATTGTAGAATCTGTTTGTAAATATTAATTGTAATACCTACAATCCCGAATATCAATATTAAAAAAAAAAAAGTAGGAGGTGTGAGGAACCAAAATTTGACTACAAAACTTGAAGGACCAAAAGAAATTGCTTGGTACCCGAAAGAATTGGTTAAACCATTATATAAACTAAAAGAGGCTTTTACCAAAACATGCAGTAATGAACCCTAAAAAACCAAATGACAACGAAATCTTAACAGTATCTGTATCTATCAATGTATGATCGATGTTTGGAAGTTTCTTCGGAAATAAACAAATTCTCACATCATTTTCATTCGATTTTTACATACTCCTCATTATTGTATAAATTATAACTCATAATTTTTAAGTCTCAAGTAAATGTCAATCATAGGCCATACGCAAATTGTCGTTGTGTTGGTAATAGATAACAAACAATGATATCATCCATACTAGCAATAATAATATAAATATATATACACATACGGTGGTATCACATCATACCGCATACTCGGGAGTCGGGCTTCATATATGAAAACGATAACTATAAATAAATTAAAGAGTAGTGCATTTATTATATCTTTGTTTTCGTTTTGGAACTGTGTACACTAAGCTAAGTTTATTAAGATAGTGATCATGACAAATTAGCCTTATCGCAAAACTTAAAAATGAATATATATACCACGTTGATGTGGCAGTCAGTGAATAGCTTTTCGTGTATAAATTATATTGGACGCCAACATTTTAGATCGTTTTATTGTTATTTAAATTTTGAAACTGGCAGGTATCGGTAGGTTTGTAATTAAACTAAGTCAACTTGGGTTAGCTCTACTTGCAACAGTATAAAATTTTGCTCCATATCATGATTAAACATCAAGTAATAATCTTATTTAGTGTAAAATTTTCTGTTTTACACTACAAAACTAATAATCATGCCGCCTTCAAATGAAGTATTAAAACTTTTTGCATCATTTCAATGGGGGAGAGTCTAGTGAATCCAAAAGGAAAAATAATTAAGTTCTAGTAAATATGAAAGGAAAGTATAATAATCTACTAAGGCTCTATTTCATGTACCTTTTCAAATAAATTTTTTTTAATTAGTGTTTTTGTTAGTAAAGTTTTTATAAAAAAAAAATTAATTGTTTGATTGTTAATGAGAGCTTTTATTAAAAATATAAAATTATTTTAATATGCATTTTTTAAGCTATGTTATGAAATAGATGAAATAAGATTGTCAAAAAATAAATGATATTTTAGACATTTCAGTATTTTTAAAAAGCTTTTCAACTTTTATTCTCAAAAACCTAAAAATTTAAACTTCTACTAATAGAATCAAAATAGCTTATTTAATCTCTAAAAACTCCGCTCAAAAGATAACCAAACAATAACAAAAAAAAAATTAAAAAGAACTTATAAGATTAAATAAATACTTATGATTATTAGATAAACAATAACAAAGAAGTAGTAATCACTTTATGTCACATAAGGATTCAAAGAGCAACCAATATATTGTATAATATTAGCATAAAAATGATAGGCGAAAGACAATCCGAGTTATTAACATCAATTGCATTTTAGAGCTAGCGTGGCCAAAAGACTTTTCTGATTTAACTCTTCAAATACTTGTTTGTAGCAAATAGAAGAGTGAAAAAATAGGTCTTCTTTCAAAAGACTTTTTTAAAAATAAATTTATATTATTTTAATCAAATATTTTTCTCTACTAAAATAATGGCAATTACAACACCAACACCTCTCTCTTTAAAAATAATGAGATAAAAAATGATATATTACTAAATTAAAAGACCTAAAATACTCTCTAAATAAGATTTTTTAAATAAGATAATATTTTTATTTTTTAATATAAAAAAAATATAATTTTATTCTTTAAATAAAATTTTATTTAAAAAATCTTTTAGTCGTTTCGCACCATCACGGTCACGAAAAAGTTGAAGGTAACAAATTTGATTCCAGTAGTTTCTCACCATCACGGTCACGAAAAAGTTGAAGGTAACAAATTTGATTCCATTAAGCAACGTAAAAGACCACACAAAGTCAGTGGGCTTGCTTTATTGCTTGAAATTACCTTTTGAAAACGTAATTATCCTTGATCACATTCTCTTTTTTTTTTTTTTTTCTAGATACAAGTGAAGCCCTATTTCTTCTTCTAATTATTGGTGGTGTGTAGTTAGTGTTACAAAAAAATCTAATATACATATTATTACAAAAGTAAAGTAACAAATCCCATCAATAAGAGCATAAAATTGGATTTTAGAATACCGAGGCCATTGGAAAGTAAGAATTTTATACAAGATTGCATTGTAGTAGGTGCATCACATGCGCCGTTTATTTTTATTTTTTTTTATTTTTTAAGACCCCAACACATGCGCCAGTTGTGTAATGCGCTATCTTCAATTTGTTTTTTTTAGACTGATTAATCATCAGATTACTGCATTACACAGATATTTACAATAACTGCTTATTGTAGTAGAGATATTACACTGATATTTACAATCAGATATACATGATTGGGACTTATATTATTACAATGAATTCTATGAAGTACATGTCCAATACAAATAACCCCTCACAGAAGAGAATGTCCGTACTCCACTTGTATTTCACAAGAGAGAAGGATATAAAGAACATTTAGCCCCCACCACTTCCGCCAAGGCCGGAGTGGCATCTTCAATTTGTTATTACAACGTATAAGATCATTGTCTCAGGCTTAAAGAGGGTGAGAGACTTGTAACGAGGAGAGAAAAACAAAGAGGAAGCGTTGTATCTTTTCTTTTTCCCAGTCTTCCAAGTGTGAGGGGACAAAAATAACGCAGTTCAAGACATAATAAACCAGTGTTAGAAACAACGTGTTTTCTGGGTCGGAGTAGCTTCGGGCTTGGAGAATTTCATTTTTTTTTTAACTTTTAAAAATAAAATATTTAAATTTATTTCCTTTAACAGTTTAACTGAGCCCGAAGCTTTCTAGTTTGAAGTGAAAGGGTTTGAAAATAAGCAGATAAAACCACCGAATCTCTCCTCTCTACCCACTCCCACAAAACTACACACCCAAGAAACAAACAAGTAATATAATCTGTAGCCACAACTAACCCTTTTCATTTTTAGTTTATACAAAATATTAATTATGATATTTATGAACAAAAAAAAATTATTTAACTCTAACAGCACCCTAAGCTAATTTATCTACTTAATTTCTTCCTTAATGGTAAAATTATTGAATAGAGACAATCTTCCGTTATGAAATACGAATAGAGTAAACGTCTCTCGAACATTACTGAAAGCAAAAATCTGAATATTGTTTTATAAGATTAATTATTAATCCGATGTGATATCAGTAATAGTATGATATTTAGGTCAAAAGAATACTCTAAGCTATTATCCGAAGAAAAGAAAGTTCAATTTCTGATTTCGGTAGAAAGTTTGTAAATCATCACAAGTAATTATGCTAAGATTGAATTTATTTGGAAAATGTAGTCCTAAAATAATTGGCTTAATTTTGATCAAACGTGGGGGTGGATTGTGAAGGAGATACCGAAAAAGAGATATTGATGAGAAAACCTTTGTTTGATATGTGTGACGGGCTGATAACTTTTAAAAATTTTCTGGTAACTTTACCATAATGGCCTTTGAACCTCTGCGAGCTGTTTTGTTACATTGAAAGCGACACTTGCTATACAGTCATTAAGTGCCCACGAGACCATGGGCATCTTATAAAACTGTATAAAAGCACCTTGTCCTCGTGTTACGGTGTCGCTTTCTTTGGCCTGTGAGGACTGTTTGGTCATTTTCGCTTCCGGAAAGCAAAAGTGGCCTCTGTTTTCCGCTCGCCCTTCCGTTTTGGGACCATTCTATGGCGTCGTATTGTGTGGGGTCACCTGTGCTACTGATTCGCTGTCGCTTGTTCCAGCCCGTACCTCACAGGGTTAATTTGGCAACCCCCTAAGGGCAAAGTGGGCATTGTAGGTGGAAACTTTGTTACTATGCGATTTGCTAAGATAAGAGGGACACAGAACAGAACAGAAGTGGGGTTCTGCGAGCGAGAATCGCTAATTTCTTTTTCTCGTGCCTCTCAATGTCAGTCAACATAATTTGACTACCTTTTATATTGTTTAAACCACCAGCAAAATTATTGCTGTTTAATAATTATAAATCATTTTAATCGTCTCTTTTTTTTCCCCCCCTTCCCCTGCCCTTTACAATTACATCTTTATATCTGCTGTCTAAGATTCTACGGAGCACCTCAAAAAGGGTGAAAACTCATCTGCCCCAAATGCAAAAACGATGCATATTGCACAGTTTGTGAGAATTTTCATGATGATGGTTCTTTTTCTTTTTCTCTCTCTTTTTTTTTTTTTTTACGAGTCCGCGAATATATTTGTTTTTTCACCACCTTATGATCACACTGATTCAGTGGTGTATACTTGTATCATAATGGGCCCTTGGTGTTTCAATTCTCATGCCCTTCGTGTGTCCCACTGGATTAATCGATAAGGTTTATCAACTGTTGATCAAGATTAATCATAATCATGAAAGTTTATTTCTTACTAGCGTGTACTGAACAGTGGGTTTGACCGGTGGAATTATTATTTACCTACTACTGCAGTCTGTACTACTGTGTGCCGACGCTAGCTCTTTTAGCTGTAAGCTTTCTTACATGGCTTTGTGCTTCAGTATCTGAACCCAAACGTTCACGGCTCATTATTGGATTCATGTAATAATACTGGAAGAAGAAAGAAGACGAGGAGGAGCTGGAATGGTACCTGAAAATTATTTCTCGTCTTCGCCAGGGATCCGAGGCTTGGGATTAATAATTAAATGCGCAACACAATGCATATTTTGACGAGTTTTTGGTGTTAATTAGGACTCATTAAAGAGTAAATTCCATTGATTGATCCTATTTTTGTTCTCTAAATCTAAAATCCACATTGTTCCTAGTTTAAAATTTTAACTATTGAAAAATAATCTTAGATCATCATGTTTCTTCCCATAGATTTTATTATTCTGCATGGCTTCGATTAGATCAATTTTATTTACTTTTTTTTTTTTTTTTTTTGCTTTGTTTGCATTCAACCAACTGATCTTCAAAACCTTATTGAGTATCATTTTGTCGTTATCCTCTATCTTTTCGCTCTTTATTGCTGGTTCAATGGCAAGATTCTCATTTATTCTTGAATGATGAAACGTGAATTTGTGATAGAAGAAAATCATAATATTTAGATAAATAAATAAATAATATAATTATATTTATTTCAAAATCAATCATGTTTCGAATAAACCAACTCAATAACACTTATATTTATTAAAACTAAATTTTGATCCCCAAAAAAGTTTAAAAAAAAAAAACTCTAATAATTCTTTGCCTGAATTATTGTTAAAAGAACAGAAACCTTCTTTCTTAAAAAAAAATAAAAATAAAAATAAAAATAAAAATAAAATGTTGATTGTTCCTTTTGTTTAATAACATATCTAATATCTTTAAAATAAAAGAGCAGTAAGTTGTAAGAAATTTTCAAAGGTGAAAAAACGGATTCTTCAGCAAGCAAGTTTCAAAATTTGGACAAAAGAAACCCGACATCCACAGAAAAAAGTGGATCTTTTGTATGCCTCTTTCTTAGCTGAGGCATCTGTTTGTTTAACTTTCTAATAAGTTTCTATTTTCTTGTCTTAATTAAGGTAACTTTCTCTTTTCGCAATTTCAGGAAAATAAAAGTGAGGTTTTACTTTTAACCTCATGCCTCCCAAAAGTTAATAGAATTTCAACCGGCAAAATTAATTGGATTTCTTTTGGAATTAGAAAAAGGAATTAGCCTTTCCTTCCTCATTAGAGAACACATGTATCTGAACAGAAAAGAAAACAGAATAGTCCTCCTTTTTTTTTAAAAAAAAAAAAAAAATTCTTTCTATTTAAAGAACAATAGGAGTCCAAACTCGAAAATGAAAATAAATGAACCTTTTCAGCTGTAATGAAAGTCTCCGGTCCGCGTGATTAAAAATCGCCCCGCCATACAAATAAAATATAATTTTAAATGGTATCCTTATTGATTTAATTTAAAAAATAAAAAAATAAAAAATAAAATCGTAGATAAATAAAATCACACACCTTCTCTTCTTCTTCACTGGTACCTCACTTTGTAGTTTCTACTCAACTCCCACCACCAGCATCTCCGTTCACCAGCGGCAGGCACCACAACTCCGCTCCCTCTCCTCTCAAAGCCCGCAAAAACAGAGAAGGCAGAAAGCAATAATGAGACTCCTCCTCCTCCTCCTCCTTCTCCTCCTCTTACTCCACATTTCTCAATCCCGCACGGTCCCGGAATACAAAGCCCTACTCTCTATCAAATCCTCAATTACCGACGACCCCCAATCATCCCTCGCCGCGTGGAACGCCACCACCAGCCACTGCACCTGGCCTGGCGTCACCTGCGACTCCCGACGTCACGTCACTTCCTTGGACCTGTCTGGTCTCAACCTCTCCGGCGCTCTCTCCCCCGACGTGGCCCACCTCCGCTTCCTCCAGAACCTCTCCGTCGCCGCCAACCAGCTCTCCGGCCCCATTCCCCCGGAGATCTCCGCCCTCTCCTCTCTCCGCCTCCTGAACCTCTCCAACAATGTCTTCAACGGCTCATTCCCACCCCAGCTGTCACAGCTTGCTAGCTTACAAGTACTCGACTTGTATAACAACAACATGACCGGTGACTTGCCGCTTGCTGTTACCCAGCTGAGAAACTTGCGCCACTTGCATCTCGGTGGCAACTTTTTCTCCGGTCAGATCCCGCCGGAGTACGGCATCTGGGAGTTTCTGGAATACTTGGCGGTTTCCGGTAACGAACTCGGAGGCAAAATCCCCGGCGAAATCGGTAACCTAACGAAGCTGCAGCAGCTGTACATTGGTTATTACAACAGCTACACCGGCGGTTTGCCTCCGGAAATCGGAAACTTATCGTCGTTGGTCCGATTCGACGCTGCCAACTGTGGGCTTTCTGGTGAAATACCGACCGATATAGGGAGGTTGCAAAACTTGGACACTCTGTTTCTTCAAGTGAACGCTCTGTCTGGGCCATTAACAACAGAGCTGGGTTATTTAAAGAGCCTGAAGTCCATGGATTTGTCAAACAATATATTTACTGGCGAGATACCGGCATCATTTGCCGAGTTGAAGAACTTGACGCTATTGAATCTGTTTAGAAACAAGCTTCACGGGGCAATCCCCGAGTTTATCGGCGTTATGCCGCGGCTTGAGGTGTTACAGTTGTGGGAAAATAACTTTACTGGGAGCATTCCTCAAAGGTTGGGGTCAAATGGCAAGTTGAGAATTCTTGATCTTTCGTCTAACAAATTGACAGGAACTTTGCCACCTGATATGTGTGCTGGTAACTGCTTGCAAACTTTAATCACTTTGGGGAACTTTTTGTTTGGTCCGATTCCTGAATCCTTGGGGAAATGTGACTCGTTGAGTCGGATGCGTATGGGAGAGAATTTTCTTAACGGATCTATACCTAAAGGTCTGTTCGGGTTGCCCAGTCTTAGTCAAGTGGAGCTGCAGGATAATTATTTAACGGGCCAGTTTCCCGTGTCTGATTCTATCTCGGTCAATCTGGGTCAAATTTGTTTGTCTAACAACCAACTTTCGGGTTCGTTACCGGCGAGTATTGGGAAATTTTCTGGTGTCCAGAAGCTTTTGCTTGATGGGAACAAGTTCTCGGGCCAAATCCCGGCCGAGATTGGCAAATTACAGCAGCTTTCGAAGATGGATTTTAGTCACAACAAGTTTTCGGGTAGGATTGCGCCAGAGATTAGCCAATGTAAGCTCTTAACTTTTGTTGATCTCAGCAGAAATGAACTTTCTGGGGAGATCCCGAATCAGCTCACGGGTATGAGGATCTTGAATTATCTGAATTTGTCAAGAAATCACCTTGTCGGTAGCATCCCTGCATCTATAGCAAGTATGCAAAGTTTAACTAGTGTTGATTTTTCCTACAACAATCTTTCCGGTTTAGTTCCTGGAACTGGTCAGTTTAGTTACTTTAATTACACCTCGTTTTTGGGTAATTCTGAACTCTGCGGTCCTTATCTGGGGCCTTGTAAGGATGGTGTTGCTAATGGCACCCACCAGCCACATGTTAAAGGTCCATTATCTGCTTCTGTGAAGTTGTTACTTGTTGTTGGATTGCTTGTCTGCTCCATTGCTTTCGCAGTCGCTGCAATCATCAAGGCAAGATCACTGAAGAAGGCTAGTGAGTCTCGTGCTTGGAAATTGACTGCCTTCCAGCGCTTGGACTTCACTTGTGATGATGTTCTTGATTGCTTAAAGGAGGATAATATAATTGGCAAAGGAGGTGCAGGGATTGTTTACAAGGGGCTTATGCCTAATGGTGATCAAGTTGCTGTTAAAAGACTGCCTGCGATGAGCCGGGGTTCTTCTCATGATCATGGATTCAATGCTGAGATACAAACTTTGGGGAGGATTAGACATAGGCACATTGTAAGGTTATTGGGATTCTGTTCTAATCATGAGACCAACCTTTTGGTCTATGAGTACATGCCGAATGGTAGCTTGGGGGAGGTTCTTCATGGCAAGAAAGGAGGCCATTTGCACTGGGATACTAGGTATAAGATTGCTGTGGAGGCTGCTAAGGGGCTTTGCTATCTTCATCATGATTGTTCACCATTGATTGTTCATCGTGATGTCAAATCAAACAACATCCTCCTCGATTCTGGTTTTGAAGCTCATGTTGCTGATTTTGGCCTGGCTAAATTCTTGCAAGATTCAGGCACATCAGAGTGCATGTCTGCTATTGCCGGTTCTTATGGATATATTGCTCCAGGTATCTGATTTGATTTTGAAAATTATATGTTCAATTATTTTGTTTCTCTGTAGAGATTTTTTCAATTAATTGTCCAAAAGCACTTTTGACTCATGGTGCATTAAGTGAGATCTTGCACAATCTACCATAATTTTCTCTGTGTTTAGATCTAGTTGGACTTTAGGGTTTCTGTACACATGATTGGCGCTTTGAAAATGTTAGTTCTCCGGTCGAACCAGACCCAGGCTTCTGTATTGGAAATATTGGGCAGCTTTGAAAGTACATATTTCTGATAATTTGCTTTTTGACAATAAATTAGGTGTACATGTCAAGAAAAATCACAAGAGTCCAAAATCTTGATGATTGTAACCTTTTCAAGGAGTGGTATTACTATTTTGTAACAGAGATGACCAAGAGCAAATTTTGTCCTCAAACTTACAAATTAATATATATCCGTCTCATTTTTTAATTGAAAATCCAATGTTGTCTTTGCAGAATATGCTTACACGTTGAAGGTCGATGAGAAGAGTGACGTGTATAGCTTTGGTGTAGTCCTCTTGGAACTAATTACTGGCAGGAAACCAGTTGGAGAATTTGGTGATGGTGTGGACATAGTTCAGTGGGTTCGAAAAATGACAGACTCCAAGAAGGAAGGAGTTCTTAAAATACTAGATCCACGACTCCCCTCTGTTCCTCTCCATGAGGTGATGCATGTGTTTTACGTTGCAATGCTCTGTGTCGAAGAACAGGCTGTAGAGCGCCCAACAATGCGTGAAGTGGTTCAAATTCTAACAGAGCTGCCAAAGCCTCCTACCTCGAAACAGGGTGAAGAGTCCTTGCCACCATCAGGCACAACTAGTCTAGACTCACCTAACGCTTCAAATAAGGACCAGAAAGATCATCAACGGCCAGCACCACCTCAATCTCCACCACCAGATCTTCTTAGCATTTGAAGTGTTTTATGGGCAAGGAGTGTTTGTTCTTTAAATTTCCATGAATTGTGTTAGTTTTTATCAGGCTTTATTTTTTTTTTTTAGTTTTATTCAGGGCTGTTGGGGTTGTGGGGGGGTTTTTCTCTAACTAATTAAGGTGTTAATGTTTGAAGTATTTCATGTACAGTAAGATTGGTGGGCTACGTGGGGGTATTTTAATTTCTTTCTTTAAAAGTCTTCTTTCTTTTCTTTTTTTTCTCCCCAATCATGTCAGTGTAGTAACTACTGCCATTGCTGCTGCTTCACTCTTCTGTCATCTGTTATTATGGCACAGCTGTTAACTGTTGTACCTCTGCAAAACTCGAGCTCTTGTGTAACATCAAGGGAGTGAAGGATGAAAGTCGGTGTTTTTAAGTAAGTATTAATTACGTGTGATGGAAAAAGATTGAAAATTCGACACTATTGGGTTGGATGATTGCACCCTTGCACAGATAAATGTGTTTTAGTTCTCATAAATGTTCCTTTCAATTACCGAGACAGTGGGGAGGTTTTTGAAAAACCCAATACTCAATTGTCCTTCTGGCATAAACAGGTCACTTTTCTGAAATAAATTCAACTGTAGCTCTGCTGAAATGAATGCTTGTTTCCCTCTTAAAGAAGCAATGATTTAAAATTTCCAACTTCTCATCTTCTGCCCGCCATTACTCCATAGCCTGTACGGCTACTGGCAATGGTCCATCATTTTCCCAATTCTTGGTTTCATTTATTGGGGGCAAATAGAGATCAGAAACGGTTGCCTACTTGCTTGCGTGCCTTTTTCACTGGGACCCAAATATGAAGTTTACCATACGCAATTCACGTGCATTGATATCGCAAATTATTCGTTGTTTTGGAAATTTAGTTTACGTAAGACTATTTGGACACATCACACATTGAAATACTTACTAAATCTATTTATTTAATAAATTCATATACAAAATTTAAAAACTATATATTTTACTTTACTAAACCTATTTGAATACCCATTATAACCTTATGTGAAATTAATACAGTTTCAGTATCTTCCCTCTGGCCTCTCTCTAATTTTTTTAGTTTTCGCAGTTTCATAAGCGCATCTTCTCTTGAAATTGTAGAGATACTATATGCAATCGCCAGACCATGAAATATTTTATTAGAGAAAATAACAATTACAGCTTAAATGATTTTTTGTAATCAACATTTACTTTCGTTCATGCCTAATTTCTTTTATGCATAACCAAAGCTTGATTAGGAGAGAGAATTTTAACCAATCCCAAAGGATTTGATAAGAAAAAATGGTTGGCTAAACTCAAGCCTTCACCAATAAGAAATTTTTGGCCAAATCTGAATATATAAGGACTTCATAAACTCTCAATTCTGTCAAAAAAGATATGGGTTAAAGATGGAGAGTTGTTTTTATTTAGGATATTATAGTAGTTTGTGTTAGGATTTTTTATTATTAAAAAAATAGGTCTAATGAATATTTTGAAGGGTTCAAATCCTGCCCTTTTGGCCGATTTTGGCAATCCGACACAGAATCCTGAAAGGCTGAGATGTAGAATTCGGACTGAAATTACTCAGAATACACTTTATAAGCAACGCATCTTGAATTTTCAGGGTGCAAGTAGGACTCGGTAATATTTTAAACTGCCCGTATTTGCTTTATGAATAATATATAGAGGTGGTGACGAAGGCATACGTTTCGTTTGGTAGCATTCGTTGTATCTTCCTCTAATTTGCATGGTTAAAGATGCTACGAGATCAACGGTGATTGATTGAGGAATCCCAGTGGGATGAAAAGTGACGTGGCTTGTCCCATCACTTTTCTAGCTTTTTTAATTTTCATTGACGGACATGGAATCGGGAAAGCATGTCAGCCTGTCAGGTTCGTTTGCTTTGCTACTACTGTGGTTGGCTTTAACTCAAAAGAGAACCAAAAGGGCTTGCTTGATCAATGATCATTTTAATTTTACATATTTAACAGATAGAATTATTATGTTACAGCTCAATTTTTTCGTTCTTCGTAGTTATAGGGAAATTTATATAAATAGTCCAAAAACATTTGGATTTTTTAAAGTTAACCACTTTCATTTTTTTTTTATCATAATTAGTCAATTATGAAAGAAACTATCATATTATATTTATGTACACACGCACACTACTCTCAACCAACTATCAAATTAGCACCACTCAATAAATCATCAAACCTCACCTATCTCAACAAATCTTCAAACCTCATCACTCTCAATAAAAAATTAAATTCATAAAACAATATAGGCGATGTTTTAAATGTTGTCTCTTTAATAATGTAGTTTCATAAAATACTTAAATCCATTTAGAATTAAGGTTTAGACTTGCTTGAGATTGAAGTTGAAATTCAATACGCTAATTATTTCATAACTTTTGAAAGAAATAATATTTGGTAAATTTTGTAAAATTGGATTATTTTTTTTATTTTGATAGCAGTTTTTAGAATCAAGTAGGGAGTTTCCTTTTATAAGAAACTTATTAAGTAAATCATCATACCTTTTTAAAATTTCTATTATAACATTAATATTTTAACAAAAAGATAATCGTATCCTTTTTTTTTCTAAACACCAAAATATATAAGTTATTAGCTATTATATTACCACCACAATCAAATTACGCCACAATTATTGTATGTTCTCTCCAAAATCAAAGTGCTAATCCAGTAAGTTTATATTTTTTATATTTTACTTTAATTTTCTAATATAATATTCAATAAGACTTGCATATGGTTACGTAAATTTTCTTTGAACTATGACAAATTTCACATAAAAGTTTACCATGACATTTAAAATCAATTTTATAACCATGGCATTTAACATTCAATCTATTTATAGTTTTTCTATGGTCATGATGTTTATTTGAACAACTCTAATGTTAAAGTAATACATATTACTTTTTTTATTTTATTCAAATTATGTATTGATATGAATTTTTCTCACATTTTATGTAACAAATTATGAAATTCATTAGATTTTGTTTAAATGATTTTTTTTCACTTTATATAATTTTGTGTTTTTAAAAGAAAAAGGTTGTCTAAACATTATTAAACATACTCCAAAAATATAAAAGGTAATTTAAATTTTTGTCTATTTTGTTCATTATATATAAAGCAACATTTTCATAATAAAATTTACCAAATGCATGTACACTGCTTTTCAAACTCACAGTAATAATAACAATATAATTTATCAAATACTAATCTATTTTTTCAATCAACAACTTACTTATTTAGTTAAAAACCTAAACTGGTCCTTAGTTTCCCTTGATGTATCAAAAAAAAATTTCAAAACAATAAAATTTTGATTAAAATGAAGTAGGGGATGATGCCCAAGAAATAAGTGATAGACTTTTGCAATAAGTGCTTGTTGCAGCCAAACAAAGGCTGAAGGTGCCATACGCACCTAAACAAAGGCACTAGAATGCATGTCACACCAATTATTAACCAAAACTATAGCACTGCAATGGTCAAATCCAAATTTTATTCATTTATAAAATTATTATAAAAAAATTTTAAAAAAAACACAAATATTGTGTTTTGGTGCAACATGCACCTCTCGCACTAGGCACAAGTGTGATAAGTGTGCTTATTGCACCAAAAAAAAAAAAAAAAACCAGAAAATACCACCTTTCTCAAACTACCAGTATCGCCATTAACAAAACAACCATGATCAAACCAATAGAAAAAAAAAATGCTCAATCCAACCAACCTCGCTCAAGCATACAATACAAGAGGTATGGCAACAACACTATCCAATAAATAATGGATTAACTAACCTAATGCTAAAAAAAAAAAAACTAATACTAACAAAAAAAATGGACACGATGTCGCCGCAAAAGATAGACAAATTGTAATCAAAGATAAGCTGATGAGCCATTGTGTGAAATTGTTGTAGTGTTTTCGATGTTCGATGTCGGCTTTTGCCGTCGAGGGGTGATGGTTTGAGAGTGAGGGTTGATGGGCTATGGTTTGAGAGTGAGAGTTAGAGTGACTAATTTTAAACTATTATAAAAAGGTTCGAAAAATCCACAAATTTTTGATAGTGATACAGGCAATTTGGTCTAAAAATTTTGTATTAACTAACTACTATAAAAAAAGTTAGAGTGACTAATTTCGAAAAATCCACAAATTTTTAGACTAATTATGTAAGTTTCCAATAATTATATATCTTCACTACATAAATTTATTTGTATTTTTTTTATATTCAATTTCATTTCAATTAAGATATGTAAAAAGTGGGCGCCTTTCAAAAAAGAATAAATTTCACTTAGTTTTCTCACTTTTAGTATTTTTGAACAATAAGTACATAATTCAAAGTCAACTCATGGTTTCTCTCTCTTTATTTATTTATTTATTTTTCTCATAAAAATTCAATAGGAAGAAGTATTAGAATATTTTGATTTGATTATTCTAGATTCTTTTAAATAAATAAAAGTTGTCGTTGAATGATGCGTAACAATCAGTCATCGGACGGTCAGAAATAGTGGGCTGGTAAACTGTAAACTTGCTGCATCGCAAGTCTGGATTTTGGTTTCTTTCACCAAGGATTCACGCAATCTTGTTTCAACTTATTTTCTTGCACATTGGCATTACTATTTTTATATGTATCATTTGGCATTTTATTTTATTAATTTATTCATATTTTACTTTTTACCAAAATCTTCTTCCAACAGTAGACTCTGAATAACCAAAGAATCAATATCTGGATACAAGTAACTAGGGTCAAGAGGGAACATGAATCATTAGAACCTAATCCCACCTACTCACACTCACTCACACACTAAATTCTAAATTAATAAATGCATAATTAATGCCAAACTTGTGATTAACAAATAGGTTATTGAAACAAAGATATGCATGATGTATGTTCGAGTTAATCAGTTGATAAGGGCCCCGATGTCAAGTGCTCAAGTGGATGAGTATTAGAGGAGGTATTTGGTATATAATATAAACAAATTAGAAGACGTAATCAATATAATCTATAATTATTTGATACAATGCAAAATACAGTTTACAGAAAATGATAAATATGATTTTTTATAGGTTAGATTTAATTAGTTCAACATATGTTCTTCACATTTTTTTTTTACAATATATTTCTATTTCAGAAAAGAAAATTTTCAAAATCCTAAAAAAGCAGTCCTCGTGGTCATTTGATAATCACGTAATTGGCATTAAGTATTCTACGAAAAAAAAATGTTAAAAATGCAAGAAATTATTTCATAAGAGATGGTGCACCAAACTAGTAAGAACCCACCATTTTAGTAGGTTTGATAAGTGTCACTACGAGACCTACCTACTTATTTATTTTAAAATTGATCTACCTATCTCATTCAAGTACACGGGTTCAAAATTCATCAGACCTATCAAAATAATATATTTTTATTGATCGACACACTATTTCAATATGTTAAGGTGGTGTAGAGGTCCAATGTAAATTTTTTTTGGATACACCAAATGAAGTGGACAAAAACTTAAGAACTAAAAAGGGAAGAGATTTGATTTTGACAGAGAGAAATTAACCCCGTGGTTCAAGATTCCCTTTTGATGGGGGTATTATAAACGTCAGCAAACCCCCAATTTGAATACCAAAGACACAGTAAAGATCGTGAGGGAGGATTGAGAAAAAAGGAAAAGTTCGAAAAAGACAAACAACTTCACAAAGAAAAATGCAACGCATTCAGGGCAACTACGTTTTCTTGTGAAAATAAAAAAATCAGCCTTTGCCTTTCTTAATTTTGATGCAGCAATTTACAGTTCTTTCCACAATTTTATTTCATCTTCAAAATATGTTTTAGCATTTTTAATATCGTATGCATGCTGCCGTAAGAGCATAGATGTTCCATGGGAATGCAACTTTCTGTCACTTTCTCCATTTCATTGTGCTGGCTTTTTTTCTCTTTTACGTAGCAGGGTCGGTGCTCCTAGCTAGGCCTCTTTAAATCTTTTCAAATATGGTGGATCCCAACTCATATCATGCAACTCTATACTGAAACCTCATCAAGAATGGTAATTGCTTGACCAAAAGTTCAATTTACTTTTCTTATGAGCCATTACTGATTTCGTTCTTAATGAAGTTGTATGCTTTTCATTGAAAGGAAACCCAAAATATATATATATATATATATATATATATATATATATATATATATATATATATATTAAATAAAAGGGTGCCTTCTCATATCATAAGTTATATATCCTTATATTTGTTATGAAAATTTTAATTAAAATTCAGACTAGAAAGGGTGCCTTCTCTAAGAATTTTAATTGGTGTATCGAATGCCTTTTCTAGTAAGATTAAATCTGATCAAGGATATCCGGTCCGGGCAGTGATTTACTTCCGTGGGAAGGATATTTAGATTGCATCTTGATTCGATAGTAATTCACTTCTTTTATCCAACGTGCGGTAAGAGTTTTGTGTTTTCTTCTGCACATATGTACAGATGAGTCGTTGAAATATATATTTGGGACACTATTTCACATATTTGAAAATGTATATTGAGTAAAGTACATAAAACTTGAACAACCATCAATTTTTAAAATTAACTTTTGAATATAAATTAGATTCATAAACTTCTATATAATTATGAATATAATAAAGCCAAACTCGCATAAGCCCACACTACTTTATCACTTAATAAGGAATAGAAAAAAGACTTAATTTAATCATCATAGAATGAATATATACAAAGATATATCTTTATGTATAATAGATGCATGTTCCAATGGTCATAATTTTTTTTCATCACACATTCAAAATTGTGTTAGTAAGCATATATTAGTAAACGTATTTAAAACAAAAAATGAGTATTAAGTAAAGAAAAATATTTTAACTATTGGTTGTAGAGATCAATTGCATGATAACATTATCTCTCTCTCTCTCTCTCTCTCTCTCTCTCTCTCTCTCTCTCTCTCTCTCTCTCTCTCTCTCTCTCTATATATATATATATATATATATATATATATATATCGTAATGGCTATCTTAGAGATACTTCAAGGTAGATCACAAATTATAATTATATACATAAAATA